>NC_134355.1:3067660-3252660 GCF_048569485.1 Anomaloglossus baeobatrachus | reverse complement strand
GCCATGCTGCGCACTCCCAAACGTGCTCCATCCGCCATACTGCGCACTCCCCATCGTGCTCTATCCGCCATGCTGCACACTCCCAAACGTGCTCCATCCCCCATGCTGCGCACTCCCAAACGTGCTCCATCCGCCATGCTGCGCACTCCCCATCGTGCTCTATCCGCCATGCTGCACACTCCCAAAAGTGCTCCATCCGCCATGCTGCACACTCCTAAACGTGCTCCATCCGCCATGCTGCGCACCCCCCATCATGCTCCATCCGCCATGCTGCGCACTCCCAAACGTGCTCCATCCGCCATGCTGCGCACTCCCAAACGTGCTCCATCCGCCATGCTGCGCACTCCCAAACGTGGTCCATCCGCCATGCTGCGCACTCCCAAACGTGGTCCATCCGCCATGCTGCGCACTCCCAAACGTGGTCCATCCGCCATGCTGCGCACTCCCAAACGTGCTCCATCCGCCATACTGCGCACTCCCAAACGTGCTCCATCCGCCATACTGCGCACTCCCCATCGTGCACCATCCGGCATGCTGCGCACTCCCAAGCGGATGGAGCATGATGGGGGGTGCGCAGCATGGCGGATGGAGCACGTTTGGGAGTGCGCAGCATGGCGGATGGAGCACGTTTGGGAGTGCGCAGCATGACGGATGGAGCACGTTTGGGAGTGCGCAGCATGACGGATGGAGCACGTTTGGGAGTGCGCAGCATGCCGGATGGTGCACGATGGGGAGTGCGCAGTATGGCAGATGGAGCACGTTTGGGAGTGTGCAGTATGGCGGATGGAGCACGTTTGGGAGTGCGCAGCATGGCGGATGGAGCACGTTTGGGAGTGCGCAGCATGGCGGATGGACCACGTTTGGGAGTGCGCAGCATGGCGGATGGAGCACGTTTGGGAGTGCGCAGCATGGCGGATGGAGCACGTTTGGGAGTGCGCAGCATGGCGGATGGAGCACGTTTGGGAGTGCGCAGCATGGCGGATGGAGCACGTTTGGGAGTGCGCAGCATGCCGGATGGAGCACGTTTGGGAGTGCGCAGCATGGCGGATGGACCACGTTTGGGAGTGCGCAGCATGGCGGATGGAGCACGTTTGGGAGTGCGCAGCATGGCGGATGGAGCACGTTTGGGAGTGCGCAGCATGGCGGATGGAGCACGTTTGGGAGTGCGCAGCATGCCGGATGGAGCACGTTTGGGAGTGCGCAGCATGGCGGATGGACCACGTTTGGGAGTGCGCAGCATGGCGGATGGAGCACGTTTGGGAGTGCGCAGCATGGGGGATGCAGCACGATGGGGGGTGCGCAGCATGGGGGATGGAGCACGATGGGAGGTGCACACCTCCCCCCAACACACACACACGCGCACTGCACAACACACACACACTAGGAATCACAAACAACGCCCTACACAGACACCCACACACACAGACAACGCTGCACACACAAATATACGCACATGCTGCACAACACACACATTGCTCAAAACATACCTCCCCCCAAAACACACCACACACACACAAACCGCACAACACACACACACACACAACGCTACAGACACACAGCGCTCCACAAACAACGCAACACACGCAACACACATACAACACCGCTCTCACCCCCCGCGACACTCAGAACATGTACAGCGCCCTACACAAACACTTGGTAACTACACACAACAACATCTATATATATATATAACAAAAATCATACATGAACTACACAATACGTAAATTCTAGAATACCCGATGCGTAGAATCGGGCCACCTTCTAGTATATATATATATATATATATTATATATATATATATATATATATATATATATAGCCAATGGGTTTACCTACATTATCAAAAAAAGCATCAATTTTAAAGTGCCAGATTACTCCAATTAAAATTTAACCTTTACAAAATTAATTAAAATTGGTCCTCAACCACTAAAAACCAGACAAACAATACATATAAGATTTGGCCCCTCCTAACAAGGAGATATGTGCAGGCCAATAAATTCAGGTAGTACCGCTATGATGATTGGGACTTATCTCACCGAGTAACTAGGTGCCACATACTTGGTTAGAGCGAAGAAGCACGGCCGCTCCTGCCACGTGCATGATTAGGTGCTGGGTCCATGGTGTACGGGACCTGAGTTGGATTCACCGCTTATATGACTCTGTGATGAGTCTATATCTATTGCATGTCTGTTGGATATAACGGGCTCATGATGTTATGAGACCCGGAATGGATTCATAAGCTTCCCTGAAGAGTTCTTTCAGAATGAAACGCGTTGGGTTGCATATCTGTCTGTCCATAAGGTTCTGCCATGAGATGGTGTGAACCCCTTTGAATCCAAAAGCATTTGGTGAGATAAATCCAATTATTTAATTTGTGGACTTTGATGTAAGTGGCACCTAGTTACTCGGTGAGATAAGTCCCAATCATCATAGCGGTACTACCTGAATTTATTGGCCTGTACATATCTCCTTGTTAGGAGGGGCCAAACCTTATATGTATTGTTTGTCTGGTTTTTAGTGGTTGAGGACCAATTTTAATGAATTTAGTAAAGGTTAAATTTTAATTGGAGTAATCTGGCACTTCAAAATTGCTGCTTTTTTTTTTCCCTTACATCTCGCTGCCAAAGTCTGGCAGCGAGATGTATATGAGCGCGGCCATTACTTTCACTTACCGCCGCCCCCACCGGAAGTCACGTGCATGATCACATGCCTTTCGGTGGTTGCCATAGTAGCACAGGGTCATGTGATGACGCCTGTAGCTATCATGAGTCACTTTCGGTTTCACTCAGCCCGGAGCTGAGTGAAGCAGAAAGTGGGCATATCTGCTGTTTACAGTTGTGTAGCTATGATCAGCAGATAGGGCAGAGCGATTGGATTGTTGATCCATATAGCCCCCTAGGGGGACTAGTAAAATTAAAAAAAAAAGTAAAAAATAAAAGTTTTAAAAAATAAAAAACAAACAAAAAACCTAATTGAAAATTAAAGGGTTAAAAAAATAAAAATATACACATATTTGGTATAGCCGCGTTCAGAAATGCCTGATCTATCAAAATATAAAATCAATTAATCTGATTGGTAAACGGCGTAGTGGCAAAAAAATTCCAAACGCCACAATTACGTTTTTTGGTTGCCACAAGTTTTGCACAAAATGTAATAACAGGCGATCAAAACGTAGCATCTGCGCAAAAATAGTACCATTAACGTCAGGTCGAGACGCAAAAAATAAGCCATCATTGAGCCGTAGATCCCACAAAATGAGAACACTACGGGTTTCAGAAAATGGCGCAAAACGTACGCCACCTTTATTGGACAAGCTTGTGAATTTTTTTTAACCCCTTAGATACATGTAAACCTATACATGTTTGGTGTCTACAAACTCGCACCGACCTCAGGCATCAGAATAACACATCAGTTTTACCATATAGTGAACACGGTGAATAAAATATCCCAAAAAACTATTGTGCGATCACACTTTTTTTTTGCAGTTTTTCCCACACTTGGAATTTTTTTGCTGTTTTCCAGTACACTATATGGAAAAACGTATGGTTTAATTTAAAAGTACAACTTGTCCCGCAAAAATCAAGCCCTCATATGGCAAGATTGACGGAAAAATAAAAAAGTTACGGCTCTCGGAAGAAGAGGAGCAAAAACAAAAAAAAAAAGGAAAAACGGAAAGCGCCCAGGGGCTTAAGGGGTTAAAAACAGATCTGAGTGGAAAAAAAAATCTATCTATCTCTCTCTCTATATATATATATATATATATATATATATATATATATATTCCAGTTATGGATGGGATGAATGGATCCTGAGAGTTGCATGTTTTAAAAATAAATAAATAAATATATCCAAGGGAGGAGAGAGAGATTTTTGCTTGTGGTTAACCTGTGTCCAGCAAAAATGAGCGCCCGGTTTGGTTTTGGCTTCAGGGGGTGGAGCCAAAATACAGGTTTTGCCAGTTTGTAGGGCAAAAAACTAAAGCTTCAGCTTACAGGGGGGATAGTCCCATCTATGGTCCTATTGTTTGCTATAAAAAAGAAGAGACTTTCCTACTTTTAGAAATTCATTGTAAATTATAGTGGGAAAAGTAATTGAAAACAGTTTTTTATTTAACTAATTTTATCCCAAAAGAATAAAATTAATTGTGAACATGTTTGGATTTATTGGTAGATACTGGAGAATAGAGGTCTGTTATTCAGATAATTTTCTATGGCAAATCGGCATTTTGTGGTGATTTGCTTGGAAAATTAATTTTTATTTCATACATCAATTCCCAGATGGCCAGTATTTATTTGTTTATTTGTTCTACATTTTTCTCCCTCCATGGACATAAGAGTTATAGTATACATTATCACAGAGATGCCGACAATTCATTATGTCCTCAATTTTACTAATATGAATGTCTCTATATCCAGAGGCTGTGTACCATTAGTTAATTAGAATAATCATCTTTATTAATAATCTAATTTATTAATAATTTTAATAGTTTAGTACAAGGTATGTGGATGATTTATGGCATTCTGTTTTTATGATATTTAATGTCTTGAATCATCTGTTTTCTTTTTATAGAAAGAAAGATTGTAATGAAGTTTTCAGTGCTCCAAGTGAAGGTTAAAAAGCCATTGAAATGGTTACACATAACGCAATATTTATGGTGTTCCCGGTTAGGTACAATCTACACAATGTGACTTTTGTGCCTAAATGTAGAGCTCTGGGGTCACACACTTTTTGAATCTAATTATACTTTGGATAATGGATTCAAAAAGTCCGGGAAAGATGATGTGGAAAGTCACACATATTTTTAAGTTTTTAATTTGTTCATCGATTGAGTTTTTCTATTAAGTTGTCTTTATATTTTTATCTGTAAGGAGGATACAGCAGACAGACATATATCTCATGATTGCGCTGATGTAACAAGAATTGTCAGGTTTTGAACATGTCTCAGATGAGGCCATTGCTAATGCAGATTTTGAGTTTTTCCGTAGATGGATCCAGATACCAAGATGCTGGTTGATTCTACACTAAATATGCGGAGGTTACACAACATGAGGTAATAAAAATCAAACCAATCGCTCCTCTCCCATCGGAATAGGAGAACAAGATGAAGATTTGCGATCACTGTGGTTCGTAGAGCGGAGGTGGGTAAGATAGTCAACATGTGGATATAGGCAGCAGCCGGAGGAGATGCTCGCACAGGTGCAGACAACAAAGAAGCAGTGAATGGGCCTAGAGTTGAGAGTCCTTTACCAATGCAGACCAGTACCGTACCTCAGTGGCACCTGTCACGTCGTCCGTGACATCTGTCACGCCTTGTGTTCTTAAATCTTTACAGGAACAAGCGATTCAGCAAGGAACAAAGTGTGAGACGCAGGGAGCCAGTGACTAAGGAAGGTCTGTGGATAAAGGGCGGTAAGCTTTCTCTGCCATGAGCGCTCTACTCAATAACCAGGTAACCCATGAACACATGTGACAAAGAGTGTGGTGGTGGACAAGATAGGGGCAGCACCACTGCTCCATACCCAGGTGGCCAGACACATCTAGTCTTGTAAAACCTGTGCTTAATACAAGGTAGAGAAACTAAACACCTCGAAGAAACACCCCCCTCATCCGCTCTACTGCTCCAGAGATTGCAGATTAGTCATATACATCTACCATGAGGTTTATATGAGTTTTGTGCGTGTTGTGTGAGTTTCTTTTCAGGTCTGCTCTGAAACATATCCAGTATGGCAAGCGTTACTGCTGAAAAACTCGTGATGCTGGTGGTATGTAAAGATGGAGTTCCTAAAAGTTGTAAAAGTGCATATTCTATAGCAGAGGTCATTATAGAGATCTTACAGTACCTGGGGATGCCCCTGATGAACCCGTCTGCCATTATGAAGGGAGAAACGCGTTGGGCTTCTTTCATGCTAAGTGTGACAAATATGCGTTTATTTTATTAGCCTGAGTGTGAATTGTACAGGGAGGGTCTGTGATTGGACGAGATCTCCTCATGACTTTACCTGGCCTTATTATTATTATATTGATACAGTGGGTACATGTTATACTTGTGAGATATTACATTTGTTTTAGGGTTTGGTCCTTGAATTTGCTGTATCATATTGACTTAAGCTACAAACAGCTATGTAAATACAGAGTTTGAATATTTAGTCTTTGGTAATGAATTGGATATATATATAATTACATATTGACGCCTCTTTATCCCCAGTATCTCACGGTTTCTATATTTCCTCACTGACATTAGCAGCACGTATTAGCATTAGCAGTGTAGGGATAGGGAGGGCGAGCCGTCGGGGAGCGGGTGCGCCAATTCGCCTTATAGGGTGCCGACCTCCGCGGTGAGGTAGGGAGAGTTTAGGGCTATTGTTCCAATCCCTGCCCCCTCCTTTATTGGAATATTTGTGTCTATAGGTACTCACATGGGTGTATGTTGTTTGGAATTTTAATGATTATAATAATATTGAGTTTTTAAGGGTTTTTCTGGTTTAGCATGATGGATACCCTTATATATATTTATCCTTACGGTTTCTGATGCAGCTTTGCACACTCTAGATCTTTATATAAGATATCTTTGGTTTAGCACCTAGAATGTGATTATATTTCTCACAGATACAGTGTGATATCCTGACCAGTGATGTACGAGCCGTATACAACTGCCTATATAGTGTGTTAGACATGTGTATCCTCCAATTACAGATCCTAAATCAGTGTTAGGAGCACGAGGTCTCCAGCACGGAGACTGGGCGATCCTAAAAAGACAAGTGAGAATGAGCCACGAGTCAGAATCAGATGGGCCGTTCCAGCTTTTCCCGACCACAGCAACTTCCATGAAGCTGGAGACAACAACCGCTGTAAAGAGTCATCGTGCCGGCAGAATGAGGGTCACAACACACATAGTGCTGGAGTATCTCACATAGAACCTTATGGAGAATTTCTAGATTGGGGATGATACATGAGAAATAACCATGATAAGGGAACAATGGGTACAGGAACATTACACAAAGAAGGGCTCATGGTGGGAAAAATATCATCTGCCCTTAACCAGCCAATTAGTTTAAGGGTTTAAGTGACTTTTTAAGGGTAACATACACTTGTAGGTAACTGGTATTGTTTTATTTGTTGGTATTTGAAGCCATAAAAGTTCTACTCTGTTACTGAAGTTAATCGGATCCATGCGTAAGGGAAATCTTGTTTAAGGCCTCCTGGTGGTAGATTATGGACCCAAGACAAGAAGAGATCCATTAGTGTTGTGATATAATCAGGTGTATTCAGGTAGAAAAGTCTAGAAGACGCGGACAGCACTCAGATGTTGACTGAGAATCAGTCTTTCAGAAACAGTAATGCTAAAAGCTGCAGCATAACGGTAAGAAGCTTATACTTACAATTGCCTAAAGAAGGCTTTACACGCTACGATATATCTAACGAGATGTCGGCGGGGTCACGTTGTTAGTGACGCACATCTGGCATCGTTTGTGATATCATAGCGTGTAACAGCTACATGCGACGGTGAACGAGCAGAAATACTCACCTTCTCCTTCATCGTTGACACGTCGCTCATTTTCTAAAAATCGAACGTCCGGTTGTTCATTGTTCCCGGGGCAGTACACATCGCTCCGTGTGACACCCCGGGAGAGGTCGGCGGGATGTTTACGTCCCGCTCATCTCCGCCCCTATTGGCCGGCCGCTGTGTGACGTCGCTGTGACGCCGAACGTCCCTCCCCCTTCAGGAAGTGGATGTTCGCCGCCCACAGCGAGGTCGTTTGGAAGGTAAGTACGTGTGACGGGGGGTTACAGCATTGTGCGACACGGGCAAGAAATTACCCCTGCCGCACAAACGATGGGGGCGGGGGCGATCGCAAATGCAATCGCACGAGAAATCGACACATGTAAAGCAGCCTTTACTCTTTCTAATCTCAAAATCTGGGTGAGCTCTTCGGCATTAAATAGTCTGTTCTAAGGACTGGGACATTACCTGTGCCTCTGTGAACTGTGTGTGCGGGATGTGATCAGTGTGTAAGTTTGAACAGCTATTATTGTTTGTTGTGTCTTTCCCTGTGTATGGAAGATGATCGAGAAAGAAGTAGAAACGTCAGCCCCCACTTTCCTAGCTCAGGAGGTTAGTTATTCTGTAGATATAGAACAGCTAGGCCCCTTCAGTCTTTCACAGTCCCCAGCTAGGCAATCAGAGTAGGGCGACTACATCAGACTCTCTGATCAACAGTCTGTACCAATGGGGGCAAAGGCTCAGCATTGCTCGTATAGCGGATAGCAAAACGAAAAGCGTTGCAGTTAAAGCATTAGAGCTGATGGGTTAGAGGACCACGGAAGGGTCAGAAGGTTAATAAAGTATTTAGAGGGGACTGTTGAGGAGAGCCATTGGATCAAATACTTAACCTCTTGACAGGAAATTGTGGGAAATGTGTCAATTTGCCTTACATGAGCCAGGTTTTCAAATATAACTAAGATGGCCCCTGATGACATCATAGACCCTCCCATCAGCATGGATCCACCAGATGACATCATAGACCCTCCCATCAGCATGGATCCACCAGATGACATCATAGACCCTCCCATCAGCTTGGATCCACCAGATGACATCATAGACCCTCCCATCAGCATGGATCCACCAGATGACATCATAGACCCTCCCATCAGCATGGATCCACCAGATGACATCATAGACCCTCCCATCAGCATGGATCCACCAGATGACATCATAGACCCTCCCATCAGCATGGATCCACCAGATGACATCATAGACACTCCCATCAGCATGGATCCACCAGATGACGTCCCTCCCATCACCATCACCATGGATCCGTCCAATGATGTCATAGACCTGCCTACCATGATCAATCAGCTCATGGACTAACACATTGTTCAATTCACTGACGAATGGACTCATCTAAGTATGCCCACTGTAGGGCTGACTATGCCCCTTTTCCTAGTGTTTACAACAGCATGTTCTTGGAATAAATTAGTCAATTCTGGGCCGACCTCGATCGAGGAAAGATGAATATCTGACTGTGTCTGATCTCATTTTTCAAGTATGCACTCGATCCCCACCAATTAGTATCAGGCAGTAGGCAACACGAGTGAACCCTGGTTAAGTGTTCACCCTAACAGTGGTAGTCAGTAGCCACCAGTCTGGAGGGCGCGGCACCCAGATGTGCAGAGGATGTGGTACCCAGCAGACACCAGACCAGAGGGCAGGGCACCCAAATGTGCAGGGCACCTGAAAATGCAGAGGGTATAGGCCACTTTACACACTGCGACATCGCACAAGCGATCTCGTTGGGGTCACGGAATTGGTGACGCACATCCGGTTGCTTTAGCGATGCCATTGTGTGTGACACCTATGAGCGATTTTGCATTGTTGTAAAAACGTGCAAAATCGTTCATCGGTGACATGGGGGTCCATTCTCAAATATCGTTACTGCAGCAGTAATGAAGTTGTTCCTCGATCCTGCGGCAGCACACATCGCTCCGTGTGACACCGCAGGAACGAGGAACCTCTCCTTACCTGCCTCCCGCCCGCAATGCGGAAGGAAGGAAGTGGGCGGGATGTTACGTCCCGCTCATCTCCTCCCCTCCGCTTCTATTGGGCGGCGGTTCAGTGACGCTGCTGTGACGCTGAACGAACCGCCCCCTTAGGAGGCGGTTCGCCGGTCACAGCGACGTCGCAGGGAAGGTAAGTAGTGTGACGGGTCTGGGTGATGTTGTGCGCCACGGGCAGCGATTTGCCCATGTCGCACAACCAATGGGGGTGGGTACCCATGCTAGCGATATCGGTCACGATATTGCAGCGTGTAAAGTGGCCTTATGGGACTTAGCAGTCACGTGTTCGAAGGGCGAAGCACCCAGCTGTACAGAGAGTATGGTACCCAGCAGTCACCAGTCCAGAGGACGGGGCACTAGGACATTCAGAGGGTGTGGTACCTAGTAGACACCAGTCTGGAGCGCGGGGCACTAGTACATGCAGAGGGAGTGGTACCCAGCAGACACCAGTCCAGAGGGCAGGGAACCTGAATGAGCAGAGGGTGTGCTACCCAGCAGTCATCAGTCCGGAGGGCGGGGCACTAGGACATGCAGAGGGTGTGGTTTCCAGCAGTCATCAGTCTGGAGGGCGGGGCACCTGGATGTACAGAGGGAGTGGTACCCAGCAGACACCAGTCCAGAGGGCGGGGAACCTGAATGAGCAGAGGGTGTGGTACCCAGCCGTCATCAGTCCGGAGGGCGGGGCACTAGGACATGCAGAGGGTGTGGAACCCAGCAGCCACCAGTCCGGAGGGCGGGGGTACTAGGACATGCAGAGGGTGTAGTATCCAGCAGTCATCAGTCTGGAGGGCGGGGCCCCTGGATGTGCAGAGGGAGTGGTACCCAGCAGACACTAGTCTGGAGGGTGGGTCACCTGGATGTGCAGAGGATGTGGTACCCAGCAGTCACCAGTCCAGAGGGCGGGGTACTAGGACATGCAGAGGGTGTGGTACCCAGCAGACACCAGTCTGGAGGGCGGGGCACATGGATGTGCAGAGGGTGTGGTACCCAGCAGCCACCAGTCTGGAGGGCGGGGTACTAGGACTTGCAGAGGGTGTGGTACCCAGTAGTCACCAGTCTGGAGGGCGGGGCACCTGGATGTGCAGGGGGTGTGGAACCCAGCAGACACCAGTGTGGAGGGCGGGGCACCTGGATGTGCAGGGGTGTGGTATCCAGCAGTCATCAGTGTGGAGGGCGGGGCACCTGGATGTGCAGGGGGTGTGGTATCCAGCAGACACCAGTTTGGAGGGTGGGGCACCTGGATGTGCAGAGGGTGTGGTACCCAGCAGACACCAGTATGGAGGGCGGGGCACCTGGATGTGCAGGGGTGTGGTATCCAGCAGTCATCAGTTTGTAGGGCGGGGCCTCTGGATGTGCAGAAGGTGTGGTACCCAGCAGCCACCAGTGTGGAGGGCGGGGCACCTGGATGTGCAGGGGTGTGGTATCCAGCAGACACCAGTGTGGAGGGTGGGGTACTAGGACATGCAGAGGGTGTGGTACCCAGCAGACACCAGTGTGGAGGGCGGGGCACCAAAATGTGCAGAGGGTGTGGTACCCAGTAGACACCAGTCTGGAGGGCGGGCACCTGGATGTGCAAAGGGTGTGGTATCCAGCAGACACCAGTGTGGAGGGCGGGGCACCTGGATGTGCAGGGGGTGTGGTATCCAGTAGACACCAGTCTGGAGGGCGGGGCACTAGGACATGCAGAGGGTGTGGTACCCAGCAGACACCAGTGTGGAGGGCGGGGCACCTGGATGTGCAGAGGGTGTGGTACCCAGTAGACACCAGTCTGGAGGGCGGGGCACCTGGATGTGCAAAGGGGGTGGTACCCAGCAGACACCAGTGTGGAGGGCGGGGCACCTGGATGTGCAGAGGGTGTGGTACCCAGTAGACACCAGTCTGGAGGGCGGGGCACTTGGATGTGCAAAGGGTGTGGTACCCAGCAGACACCAGTGTGGAGGGCGGGGCACCTGGATGTGCAAAGGGGGTGGTACCCAGTAGACACCAGTCTGGAGGGCGGGGCACCTGGATGTGCAGAGGGTGTGATACCCAGCAGCCACCAGTGTGGAGGGCGGGGCACCAACCTGAACAGACAATCCTGCCGTCCTCCATCAGTACAATGACGTCTGCCTTCTCCAGGAGTTCGGTGCGGTGGGTGCAGAGGATCCGGGTCTTGTGTCGGAGAATGCCCAGAATGCACCTGTCCATGAGGTGAGCGGCCACGTCTGTGTCCACTGCGGCAAGAGGGTCATCCAGGAGGTAGATGTCTTTGTCCTGCGGAGGCGGTCATGTGACTCATTCCGCCATATTTACAGTGTGTTTATATATTTTGCCTAATGTGTCAGCCAGACTCACCTGATAGACCGCCCGCGCCAGGCTCACCCGCGCCTTCTGCCCCCCGCTGAGGGTCACGCCGTTCTCCCCAACCTCCGTCTGGTCACCGGCAGGTAAGATCTGGAATGGAGGAGAAGGCTGAGGACAGAAGAACCTCCCTATGACAACGCTGAAAGGCTGGAGCATGGGGCAGCAAGTGATCTACGAGCCTAGACTAGAGCCATCAGTGGCTCCAGGACCAGAGCGATCTAACAGATCCCGATCCATTGATGCCCCCTGTCACATGACTCACGCTGAGGTCGGGGGTCAGGGCGCAGGCCTCCAGGACCCCCCTGTACAGACGCTCCTCATATTCCTTCCCAAACAGGATGTTCTCCCGGATGGAGGCAAACTGGATCCACGACTCCTGAGCCACGAATCCGAATCCTGACTCCTGGCCGGCCACAAACAAGTCTCCGCTCATCCTGCGCCAAGACAACGAGCGGGTCAGCCCCTGCACCAGCCCCTGCGCCCGGCCAAACCACAGCCGCCATTACCTGCGGAGCTCTCCGGTGATTGCCGACAGCAAAGAGCTCTTCCCACAACCGACCTTCCCAACAACCGCCAGCAGCACACCCTGCAACGAGCCACCGAAGAGTCAGCGCTCCCCAAACCTCCGCACACAAATATTATCAGAAGAGTGACTGCTCTGGAGGAAAAGACATGATGTAACAGCAGAATAGTGACCGCAGCTCTAGAGGTGATTGGAGGATAAGACATGATGTAACAGCAGAATAGTGACTGCAGCTCTGGAGGTGACTGGAGGATAAGACATGATGTAACAGCAGAATAGTGACCGCAGCTCTGGAGGTGACTGGAGGATAAGACATGATGTAACAGCAGAATAGTGACCGCAGCTCTAGAGGAGACTGGAGGATAAGATATGATAGAACAGCAGAATAGTGAATGCAGCTCTGGAGGTGACTGGAGGATAAGACATGATGTAACAGCAGAATAGTGACCGCAGCTCTGGAGGTGACTGGAGGATAAGACATGATGTAACAGCAGAATAGTGACTGCAGCTCTGGAGGTGACTGGAGGATAAGACATGATGTAACAGCAGAATAGTGACTGCAGCTCTGGAGGTGACTGGAGGATAAGACATGATGTAACAGCAGAATAGTGACCGCAGCTCTGGAGGTGACTGGAGGATAAGACATGATGTAACAGCAGAATAGTGACTGCAGCTCTAGAGGTGACTGGAGGATAAGACATGATGTAACAGCAGAATAGTGACTGCAGCTCTAGAGGTGACTGGAGGATAAGACATGATGTAACAGCAGAATAGAGACTGCAACTCTGGAGGTGACTGGAGGATAAGACATGATGTAACAGCAGAATAGTGAGTGCAGCTCTGGAGGTGACTGGAGGATAAGACATGATGTAACAGCAGAATAGTGACAGCAGCTCTAGAGGTGACTGGAGGATAAGACATGATGTAACAGCTAAATAGTGAGTGCAGCTCTGAAGGAGACTGGAGGATAAGACATGATGTAACAGCTAAATAGTGAGTGCAGCTCTGGAGGTGACGGGAGGATAAGACATGATGTAACAGCTAAATAGTGAGTGCAGCTCTGGAGGACAAGACAAAGGGTGCAGGGTTCTCACCTTTCTCACGGACAGATGCTGAATATGTAGTGTGAGGGATCCCGATTGCTTGTCACTGACCTCTGACTCCCAGGTGAAGGTTGCGTTCCTCATCTCCAGTGCGATACCGCTGTCCCTGGAAGGAGCTGAGCGAACAAGACATCAGAGCAGACGAGCCAACATTACATCACATATGGGAAAGTCACCGGGTCCTACCTTCCGCCTGATAGTAAGACAGCACGTCCTGATCCGGCAGTGCCAGGAAACTCTGCACTCGATCCAGTGACACTTTGGACTCTAAAACCCCATTAAGAACCCAGGGCACGTTATTGAGGGGCAAAATTAGCATCCCGACCAAAGCTAAAGAGGTGAAGACCTGCGAGAGAGAGCAACATGAGATGCCAGGACCAGAGGACAACATGAAAAGTGACAGCGAAGAGCGAGAAGAAGGAACAGTGAGCGAGGACAGGGTGGACGGAGAGTAGACAGTGGTAAAGTAAGTGAGGTCAGGGTGGACGGAAAGTAGATAGTGGTAAAGTAAGTGAGGTCAGGGTGGACGGAGAGTAGACAGTGGTAAAGTAAGTGAGGTCAGGGTGGACGGAGAGTAGACAGTGGTAAAGTAAGTGAGGTCAGGGTGGACGGAAAGTAGACAGTGGTAAAGTAAGTGAGGTCAGGGTGGACGGAAAGTAGATAGTGGTAAAGTAAGTGAGGTCAGGGTGGACGGAGAGTAGACAGTGGTAAAGTAAGTGAGGTCAGGGTGGACGGAAAGTAGATAGTGGTAAAGTAAGTGAGGTCAGGTTGGAGGGAAAGTAGATAGTGGTAAAGTAAGTGAGGTCATGGTGGACGGAAAGTAGATAGTGGTAAAGTAAGTGAAGTCAGAGTGAACAAAGAGTGGATAGGAAAGTGAGCGAGGTCAGGGTGGACGGAGAGTAAATACTAGTAAAGTAAGTGAGGTTAGGGTGGACAGAGAGTAGATAAGGAGAGTGAGCAAGGTAAGCGTGGATGGAGAGTAGACAGTAGTAAAGTAAGTGAAGTTAGGGTGGATGGAGAATAGATTGTAGTAAAGTAAGTGAAGTCAGAGTGAATGAAGAGTAGATAGGTGAGCGAGGTCAGGGTGGATGGAGAGCAGATAGGAGAGTGAGCGGGGACAGGGTGGACGGAGTGTAGATCGGAGAGTGAGCAGGGTCAGGGTGGATGGAGAGTAGATAGGAGAGTGAGCGGGGAAAGGGTGGATGGAGAGTAGATAGGAGAGTGAGCAGGGTCAGGGTGGATTGAGAGTAGATAAGATAGTAAGGGAGGTCAGGGTGAACGGAGAGTAGATAGGAGAGTGAGCGGGGTCAGGGTGGATGGAGAGTAGATAGGAGAGTGAGCGGGGTCAGGGTGGATGGAGAGTAGATAGGATAATAAGGGAGGTCAGGGTGGACGGAGAGTAGATAGGAGAGTGAGCGGGGTCAGGGTGGATGGAGAGTAGATAGGAGAGTGAGCGGGGTCAGGGTGGATGGAGAGTAGATAGGAGAATGAGCGGGGTCAGGGTGGATGGAGAGTAGATAGAGTGAGCGGGGTCAGGGTGGACAGAGAGTAGATAGGAAAGTGAGCAGGGTCAGGGTGGACGGAGAGTAGATAGGATAGTGAGCTGGGTCAGGGTGGACGGAGAGTAGATAGGAGAGTGAGCGGGGTCAGGGTGGACGGAGAGTAGATAGGAGAGTGAGGAGGGTCAGGGTGGACGGAGTGTAGATAGGAAAGTGAGCAGGGTCAGGGTGGACGGAGAGTAGATAGGATAGTGAGCTGGGTCAGGGTGGACGGAGAGTAGATAGGAGAGTGAGCGGGGTCAGGGTGGACGGAGAGTAGATAGGAGAGTGAGCGGGGTCAGGGTGGATGGAGAGTAGATAGGAGAGTGAGCAGGGTCAGGGTGGATGGAGAATAGATAGGAGAGTGAGCGGGGCAGGGTGGATGGAGAATAGATAGGAGAGTGAGCGGGGTCAGGGTGGATGGAGAATAGATAGGAGAGTAAGGGGGGTCAGGGTGGACGGAGAGTAGATAGGAGAGTGAGCGAGGTCAGGGTGGATGGAGAGTAGATAGGAGAGTGAGCGGGGTCAGGGTGGATGGAGAATAGATAGGAGAGTAAGGGGGGTCAGGGTGGACGGAGAGTAGATCGGAGAGTGAGCGGGGTCAGGGTGGATGGAGAGTAGATAGGAGAGTGAGCGGGGTCAGGGTGGATGGAGAGTAGATAAGATAGTAAGGGAGGTCAGGGTGGACGGAGAGTAGATAGGAGAGTGAGCGGGGTCAGGGTGGATGGAGAGTAGATAGGAGAGTGAGCGGGGTCAGGGTGGATGGAGAGTAGATAGGAGAGTGAGCAGGGTCAGGGTGGACGGAGAGTAGATAGAGTGAGCGGGGTCAGGGTGGATGGAGTGTAGATAGGAAAGTGAGCGGGGTCAGGGTGGACGGAGAGTAGACAGGAGAGTGAGCAGGGTCAGGGTGGATGGAGAGTAGACAGGAGAGTGAGCGGGGTCAGGGTGGACGGAGAGTAGACAGGAGAGTGAGCAGGGTCAGGGTGGATGGAGAGTAGATAGGAGAGTGAGCGGGGTCAGGGTGGATGGAGAGTAGATAGGAGAGTGAGCGGGGTCAGGGTGGATGGAAAGTAGATAGGAGAGTGAGCGGGGTCAGGGTGGATGGAGAGTAGATAGAGTGAGCGGGGTCAGGGTGGATGGAAAGTAGATAGGAGAGTGAGCGGGGTCAGGGTGGATGGAAAGTAGATAGGAGAGTGAGCGGGGTCAGGGTGGATGGAGAGTAGATAGAGTGAGCGGGGTCAGGGTGGATGGAAAGTAGATAGGAGAATGAGCGGGGTCAGGGTGGATGGAGAATAGATAGGAGAGTAAGGGGGGTCAGGGTGGACGGAGAGTAGATCGGAGAGTGAGCGGGGTCAGGGTGGATGGAGAGTAGATAGGAGAGTGAGCGGGGTCAGGGTGGATGGAAAGTAGATAGGAGAATGAGCGGGGTCAGGGTGGATGGAGAGTAGATAGGAGAGTGAGCAGGGTCAGGGTGGACGGAGAGTAGATAGAGTGAGCGAGGTCAGGGTGGACGGAGTGTAGATAGGAAAGTGAGCAGGGTCAGGGTGGATGGAGAGTAGACAGGAGAGTGAGCGGGGTCAGGGTGGACGGAGAGTAGACAGGAGAGTGAGCAGGGTCAGGGTGGATGGAGAGTAGATAGGAGAGTGAGCGGGGTCAGGGTGGATGGAGAGTAGATAGGAGAGTGAGCGGGGTCAGGGTGGATGGAGAGTAGATAGGAGAGTGAGCGGGGTCAGGGTGGATGGAGAATAGATAGGAGAGTAAGGGGGGTCAGGGTGGACGGAGAGTAGATCGGAGAGTGAGCGGGGTCAGGGTGGATGGAGAGTAGATAGAGTGAGCGGGGTCAGGGTGGACAGAGAGTAGATAGGAAAGTGAGCAGGGTCAGGGTGGACGGAGAGTAGATAGGATAGTGAGCTGGGTCAGGGTGGACGGAGAGTAGATAGGAGAGTGAGCGGGGTCAGGGTGGACGGAGAGTAGATAGGAGAGTGAGCGGGGTCAGGGTGGATGGAGAATAGATAGGAGAGTGAGCAGGGTCAGGGTGGATGGAGAATAGATAGGAGAGTGAGCGGGGCAGGGTGGATGGAGAATAGATAGGAGAGTGAGCGGGGCAGGGTGGATGGAGAATAGATAGGAGAGTGAGCGGGGCAGGGTGGATGGAAAATAGATAGGAGAGTAAGGGGGGTCAGGGTGGACGGAGAGTAGATAGGAGAGTGAGCGAGGTCAGGGTGGATGGAGAGTAGATAAAAGAGTGAGCGGGGTCAGGGTGGACGGAGAGTAGATAGGAGAGTAAGGGGGGTCACGGTGGACGGAGAGTAGATAGGAGAGTGAGCGAGGTCAGGGTGGATGGAGAGTAGATAGGAGAGTGAGCGGGGTCAGGGTGGACGGAGAATAGATAGGAGAGTAAGGGGGGTCAGGGTGGATGGAGAGTAGATAGGAGAGTGAGCGGGGTCAGGGTGGATGGAAAGTAGATAGGAGAGTGAGCAGGGTCAGGGTGGACGGAGAGTAGATAGAGTGAGCGGGGTCAGGGTGGACGGAGTGTAGATAGGAAAGTGAGCGGGGTCAGGGTGGACGGAAAGTAGATAGGAGAGTGAGCGGGGTCAGGGTGGATGGAGAGTAGATAGGAGAGTGAGCGGGGTCAGGGTGGACGGAGAGTAGACAGGAGAGTGAGCGGGGTCAGGGTGGACGGAGAGTAGACAGGAGAGTGAGCAGGGTCAGGGTGGATGGAAAGTAGATAGGAGAGTGAGCGGGGTCAGGGTGGATGGAGAGTAGATAGGAGAGTGAGCGGGGTCAGGGTGGATGGAAAGTAGATAGGAGAGTGAGCGGGGTCAGGGTGGATGGAGAGTAGATAGAGTGAGCGGGGTCAGGGTGGATGGAGTGTAGATAGGAAAGTGAGCGGGGTCAGGGTGGACGGAGAGTAGACAGGAGAGTGAGCAGGGTCAGGGTGGATGGAGAGTAGACAGGAGAGTGAGCGGGGTCAGGGTGGATGGAGAGTAGATACGAGAGTGAGCAGGGTCAGGGTGGATGGAGAGTAGACAGGAGAGTGAGCGGGGTCAGGGTGGATGGAGAGTAGACAGGAGAGTGAGCGGGGTCAGGGTGGACGGAGAGTAGACAGGAGAGTGAGCAGGGTCAGGGTGGATGGAGAGTAGATAGGAGAGTGAGCGGGGTCAGGGTGGACGGAGAGTAGATAAATGAAGTAACGTGACAGTCCAGGGTAAGATGCATGATTTGCAGCCGGGCACTGACCTTGGCGGCTGTCAGTTGATGGCCCAGTAACACATAGGTGATGAATGTGATGATGGATACGAGCACAGGTAGCGCCGCCCACAGGTAAACACAAGCAGCGTCCAGCAGCTTAATAGCGCGAAGACTCCGCAGCTCCTGGTCCCGTAACCTGGACACACAGCGAGAAAAGTGCCGCTCCCAAGTGTAGAACTTCACTACCCGCATCCCAGAAAGGAGCTCAGTCATCAGCTGCAGAGGAACAAGAGGCGACATCACCGCTCTGCAGATATCAGTTATATTACACAGCAGTGACATCACCGCTCTGCAGATATCAGTTATATTATACAGCAGTGACATCACCGCTCTGCAGATATCAGTTATATTATACAGCAGTGACATCACCGCTCTGCAGATATCAGTTATATTATACAGCAGTGACATCACCGCTCTGCAGATATCAGTTATATTACACAGCAGTGACATCACCGCTCTGCAGATATCAGTTATATTATACAGCAGTGACATCACCGCCCTGCAGATATCAGTTATATTACACAGCAGTGACATCACCGCTCTGCAGATATCAGTTATATTACACAGCAGTGACATCACCGCCCTGCAGATATCAGTTATATTATACAGCAGTGACATCACCGCCATGCAGATATCAGTTATATTACACAGCAGTGACATCACCGCTCTGCAGATATCAGTTATATTACACAGCAGTGACATCACCGCTCTGCAGATATCAGTTATATTATACAGCAGTGACATCACCGCTCTGCAGATATCAGTTATATTATACAGCAGTGACATCACCGCTCTGCAGATATCAGTTATATTACACAGCAGTGACATCACCGCTCTGCAGATATCAGTTATATTACACAGCAGTGACATCACCGCCCTGCAGATATCAGTTATATTATACAGCAGTGACATCACCGCGCTGCAGATATCAGTTATATTACACAGCAGTGACATCACCGCTCTGCAGATATCAGTTATATTATACGGCAGTGACATCACCGCGCTGCAGATATCAGTTATATTACACAGCAGTGACATCACCGCTCTGCAGATATCAGTTATATTACACAGCAGTGACATCACCGCTCTGCAGATATCAGTTATATTATACAGCAGTGACATCACCGCTCTGCAGATATCAGTTATATTATACAGCAGTGACATCACCGCTCTGCAGATATCAGTTATATTATACAGCAGTGACATCACCGCTCTGCAGATATCAGTTATATTATACAGCAGTGACATCACCGCCCTGCAGATATCAGTTATATTATACAGCAGTGACATCACAGACACGTGTATTGCGGTACCTTGACCCGGGCATCTTTATGTTGCAGCATTTCTTTGTTGTTCTTCATGATACGTCCGGCGATCACCTTGTTGAGGGGCACCAGCAGCAGTGCCAGGCCCAGCCCCCCTAAGAAGGCAATGTCCACCTGAAGGTACAATAGGTAGAGAGTGACTGAGAACTGCACCAGGAGGCTCCACAACTCATGGAAACTGCGGATGAAGTTGGCTATCCGATCGGCATCTGTGCTCATGAAGTTGACGACTTCTCCCGGGGAGAATGTGGCCAGGCCGGTGCCCTCTCCGCGCAGAGTCTTCTGGTAGACGCTAGTGAGCACCACCGCCCGCACTGACACCATTAGCTTGTTAATCTGATGTGTGAACTGATTCTGCACCAGAGCGCCAAGCAGTCCGGTGGTGAAAAGTCCGCCAGTGTAGAGAACCCCCCAGCTCAGTGCCTCCGCCCTCGTCTCCATGAAATTCACCAGAAGATTCAGCAGGATGGGCCCCGTGAAGGTGAAAGCGCAGGACACCAACTTCAGGAGTCCCAAGGAATAGTAATGAGCTCCGAAACAGGAGTGTAACCCCCGGAGGAGGTGCGGGGCTCCAGGGCCACAGCTAGAGGAAAAGTCCTGGCGGATCTTCCATGTCTGGAGATGATGGGGCAGAAGACAGACATCCTGGGGGCACTTCAGTCCTCCGACTGCCCCTCTGCGCAGAAGTGGCTGCATCCAGAAATAGAAGAACCGCGACAACCAGCTCTCACCGTCCTCTGCTGCTTCCTCATCATTGTCCAAGGGGAATGAGGCAACCAAAGGAGAATATTCACTGTCATCATTGATGGAGCCGGCACCCTGAGAGGAGAGGCCAGGAGGACAGAAGAGAAAGGTGCAAAAATACAGAATGATACCGAAGAGACGAAGACACGAGAGGGAGAAGCGGGAGAGCAGCACCCAGTCCAGAGGCGACCGCACCGCACCCTCCGCACACAACCACACCATCGTCATCACCACAGATGGGGCCACCAGGACCACCGGAATTGCCAGAGTCAGAGGACCTCGGGACTCCACATAGCAGGATCTCCGCAGGTGCAGGAGTGATAAGAAGTGGGTGACCCACGCTAAGCAGGACACACTGCCAGAGAGGACTTCCAACCCGGACGAGACTTCATGAGGAAACAGAGCTCCGAGAACCAAATCAGTGACACAAAGGCACGAAATCGAGAGGGAGATGAACGTCCTGCAGAGCCAAGCAGAAGTGGAGGAGCCAGAGGAGCCGCGTCTAGAAGACAACAACAAAGTCAGCAAAGCAGGTACCCACCTTCCCTGGTGCCCCTCTGGAGGCCATGACGGGCAGGAAGCCCCGAGCTCTCACCTAGGCGCTCCAGCGTGACATGCGCTGCTCACAGCCAGGAGAACGTGAGGGATGCAGCCGACAAGCAGCTGACTGAAGCAAACGCCAACATGTCCCCGGACCCAGACAGGCAGCGGGTCAGACCGGGAGGAGCCACATAACTGGGAGAGGACATCATCCATGACAGTGACTGTCGGGCACACCCTGCAGGAGAAAGAGTCACGCATCAAGGCCTGCACGCGGGAACACTCGGAGCCTTATATCCTGCACATTATATCCTGTATATTATATCCTCTGTGTGATGGTGGGTTTTTAAAAGAGTTGCGGTGTCGTTCTGTGTACAATACAGAAGGTTTGATACTTGAATTAGCTCCTTTCCTGACCGTCCAGTCATTACTCCCCTGTTCTCCAAATGCCGAACATCACCCCCTGTAGTGCCTCGGTCTCCAAGGAGGCCTGGAAAGCATCCAACCTGTCTGCCTACCTCTGGATCTAAGGATTGAGCCTGAGAATGACAAATGAGAAGATTCATCCTTTGTGGGACACTGATGCTACGGCCAGCACCACAGCCAGACTTGGAGAAACCCCGATTACCCGGGAAAAGAGACGTCTGGAGGATTGTGACCATCATCTCCCGGGCATTTATTCCGTTACTGGACTATATCCGCGTTCCTGGACTATGTAACTCACTATACGGTGGATTATGTTACGGACCTTCTGATTTGCTTGGAATAAATGCTCTTTGGATTGTTCATCCATCTCTCGCTCTGTTGATTGTGTGATATCAGAGTAGGACCCTGTGACAACAACTGGTAGCAGCGGTGGGATCAACAGAGCACAGCCCAATGGAGATCCACCAGAGTGATTACAGAACCTGGACCGCATCCAGTCTGCAGGAGATCTGGGCCTGAGCCACCAGGGACTGAGTAAGGAGGCCTTAGAGGGAACCTGTCAGGCATTTATGTTTTCTAACCTAGTAGCAGCCTGATGTGTGGCTTAGTAACCCCTTCCTACCCATCCCTGTGTTGTAATATTGTGTAATATGAATGTATAAAAATATGTTTTATTAGTTACGTGTACCCTATGTAAATGTGCAGGGGCTGTAGCCCCATGGGCGTCGCATGCTTTCCGTGGTATAACGCCTCTGTGGGCGTGATACCATGAATTTACATGAGCGGCGTGACCGTCACTACTTCAGATGCTGCGCTTACCATTCCCGCAGCCTTGCTTGCGTCTCGTCTTCAGACGCGCTCTGCACATGCTCTGAAGACTCCTGCGATTTCGGTCATGCGCAGAGCGCGTCTGAAGACGAGAAGCAAGCACCCGGATAACAAGGCTGCGGTAATTGTAAGTGCGCATGCGCAGGATCTTAAGTAGCGACGTTCACGTCGCTGATGTAAATCCATGGTATCACACCCACAGGGCGATGCAACGCCCATGGGGCTAGAGCCCCTGCACATTTACATAGGGTACACGTAACTAATAAAACATATTTGTATACATTCACATTACACAATATTACAACACAGGGATGGGTAGGAAGGGGTTACAAGGCCACACATCACACTGCTACTAGGTTAGAACACGTAAATTACCGGACAGGTTCCCTCTAATTGATCTACTGGAGGGAGCTAGCCAGACCACCTCCTCCCAGACGTCTAACGGACAATCAGTGGAGACGGGGAAAAGCTTCTGGCCCCGGTGTATCTCCGAAGTATAAGGAGCAGGCTGCTCGCCGAGCACAGAGGAGACAAGAAGCAATGGAGTCCGGCAGAGGGAGTAATGGGAGTGTAACCCCAGCGATCCGGGAGCCTGTGCGGATCACCCGGGCGGACTTCAAGCCATTTGATGAGGCTTCCGGAGATGTGTAGGGGTTCTTCAAGGACTTTGAGCAGTAGTGTGCGGTGATGGCGGTGCCCCACTCTGGCTGGATGCGTTTGTTAGTGGGATTCCTGAATGGAAGCCTGGCAGAGACTTATCGCACCATTGACTCACAGCAGAACCAGGATTACAACATTGGAAAGCGGACTATCCTGGATTACCATCACCCCAGACTCACAGTTCCGAGACCTCCCATGCACCACGAGGAAATAGTTTAGGATCTATGCCCATAAGATGTCCCAGGCATGTCGGAGATGGCTGGAAGCAAAAAAACGCCTTCACTGTGGAAGACGTTATACAGGTATTCCTTATAGAACAAATTCTAGCCAAGCGTCCCTCACAAATACAGGAATGGGTCAGAGAACGCACGCCGTGCACCTTTGATAGATCTGCGGCCCTAGATGATGAGGCCCTTACTATTCGACCACAATAGAGCTGGCTTCTGGGCAATACACCACAGCCTTCTACTGGGCCCCGGCCCTCTCTACTTATATCTGCCCCTCCACCCAGCCGCAGGCCGATGACAACTACGACTCACAATCCTGGGCCCCAATAGTTCCGATCACGATTTGGGGGAATCACCGAGAGATGTGTTGGGTGCGAGCAACCTGGGCACCTGCAATCCAGTTGTCCCTTAAGGACTCAGAGGGAGCCCCATGCACCTCCACTTTGTCCAGTGCATTTTGTGCACTCCATCCCGCCTGAGGAAGCGTTACAATCACCTCCACCGGAAAGGATCGCCAATACTGCACCATAGATATCCCTTCTGGGGTGTACGGCCTTCGGCCATTGTCCCCAAGCTACCCAGAGCAATGGCAATGCCACCAACAGGATGTCTTACTTGATGAATACAAAGTGTCAGGATTTAGAGACACAGGGGCCTTCCTGACTATCGCTGACCCTCGTGTAGTTCGACCTGAGGCAATTCACCAGGGCCCTGGAATCCCCATTTTCCTGGCGGGAGGGACTCACAAGTATATACAGTTAGGTCCAGAAATCTTTGGCCAGTGACACAATTTCCGCGAGTTGGGCTCTGCATGCCACCACATTGGATTTGAAATGAAATCTCTACAACAGAATTCAAGTGCAGATTGTAACGTTTAATTTGAAGGTTTGAACAAAAATATCTGATAGAAATTGTAGGAATTGTCACATTTCTTTACAAACACTCCACATTTTAGGAGGTCAAAAGTAATTGGACAAATAAACCAAACCCAAACAAAATATTTTTATTTTCAATATTTTGTTGCGAATCCTTTGGAGGCAATCACTGCCTTAAGTCTGGAACCCATGGACATCACCAAACGCTGGGTTTCCTCCTTCTTAATGCTTTGCCAGGCCTTTACAGCCGCAGCCTTCAGGTCTTGCTTGTTTGTGGGTCTTTCCATCTTAAGTCTGGATTTGAGCAAGTGAAATGCATGCTCAATTGGGTTAAGATCTGGTGATTGACTTGGCCATTGCAGAATGTTCCACTTTTTTGCACTCATGAACTCCTGGGTAGCTTTGGCTGTATGCTTGGGGTCATTGTCCATCTGTACTATGAAGCGCCGTCCGATCAACTTTGCGGCATTTGGCTGAATCTGGGCTGAAAGTATATCCCGGTACACTTCAGAATTCATCCGGCTACTCTTGTCTGCTGTTATGTCATCAATAAACACAAGTGACCCAGTGCCATTGAAAGCCATGCATGCCCATGCCATCACGTTGCCTCCACCATGTTTTACAGAGGATGTGGTGTGCCTTGGATCATGTGCCGTTCCCTTTCTTCTCCACACTTTTTTCTTCCCATCATTCTGGTACAGGTTGATCTTGGTCTCATCTGTCCATAGAATACTTTTCCAGAACTGAGCTGGCTTCATGAGGTGTTTTTCAGCAAATGTAACTCTGGCCTGTCTATTTTTGGAATTGATGAATGGTTTGCATCTAGATGTGAACCCTTTGTATTTACTTTCATGGAGTCTTCTCTTTACTGTTGACTTAGAGACAGATACACCTACTTCACTGAGAGTGTTCTGGACTTCAGTTGATGTTGTGAACGGGTTCTTCTTCACCAAAGAAAGTATGCGGCGATCATCCACCACTGTTGTCATCCGTGGACGCCCAGGCCTTTTTGAGTTCCCAAGCTCACCAGTCAATTCCTTTTTCCTCAGAATGTACCCGACTGTTGATTTTGCTACTCCAAGCATGTCTGCTATCTCTCTGATGGATTTTTTCTTTTTTTTCAGCCTCAGGATGTTCTGCTTCACCTCAATTGAGAGTTCCTTAGACCGCATGTTGTCTGGTCACAGCAACAGCTTCCAAATGCAAAACCACACACCTGTAATGAACCCCAGACCTTTTAACTACTTCATTGATTACAGGTTAACGAGGGAGACGCCTTCAGAGTTAATTGCAGCCCTTAGAGTCCCTTGTCCAATTACTTTTGGTCCCTTGAAAAAGAGGAGGCTATGCATTACAGAGCTATGATTCCTAAACCCTTTCTCCGATTTGGATGTGAAAACTCTCATATTGCAGCTGGGAGTGTGCACTTTCAGCCCATATTATATATAGAATTGTATTTCTGAACATGTTTTTGTAAACAGCTAAAATAACAAAACTTGTGTCACTGTCCAAATATTTCTGGACCTAACTGTACAGCTTATGTGCATTTGGATTATGGTTATGGGGAAACGATGTGCTGGATTGGAGTTATGGCAGGACTCCCACAGATATCCTCCTGGGAAATGACATTGGGAGTTACAGCGCCATTTTGTGGGGGTTGTCACCTGACTACAAGCCATGCAAGCACGACAACATTAGGACTTCACCGTTGAGCAACTACCACAACCCCCATCAGAGTCGGTAAGCCATCCGTCCCCTGCTACTACATTGGGAGAGTCTCGGGATAGAGAGCAGTTTAGAAGAGAAACAGAAAGTGACACGACCTTGGCAGCCCTTAGGTTAAGGGCCGAGACTGGCCATGTGGGGGATAATGGAGACGGCTTTAGCTGTGAAAAAAGATTGTATTATCGTGTCACAAAGGCCAGTGGCAACGACTTCCCTGACACGGCGACCATGCAATGCATTGTCCCCCAGAAGTACAGGGCACAGCTACTCCAACTGGCCCATGACATCCCCTTGGCTGGGCATGAAGGACTGAAGAGAGACTAACTCAGTTTTTACTGGCCTGGCATCTCGCAGTCGGTAGCCCATTATTGCCGCCCCTGCGATGTGTGCCAGCAAATGCGGCATCCATGAGCTCGACACAAGGTACCTCTGCAACCCCTGTCTATAATTATTAAACCATTTCAACATTTAGCTGTGGACATCATAGGACCTCTGGCCCACCCCAGCCGGTTGAGGAAAAAAATACATCCTGACAGTGGTGGACTATGCCACTCGGTATCCTGAACCTGTGGCCCTGTCCAGTATTCCAGCCATAAAGGTAGCCCAAGCTCCAGTTACCATCTTTACCCGGGTTAGGTCGCCAGTGAAATATTATAGGATCAAGGAATTCAATTTATGTCGGACCTGGTCCAGTCCTTCTGGCATACCTGTGGAGTTCGAGCCATTCACACCACCCCATACCACCCGCAGACCAACGGACTACCGTATGTGAATGCTTTAATGGAAATCTCAAAAATATGCTGCGGGCTTTTGCTGACTGTGAAAAGGACTGGGAAGAATACCTGCCACATCTCCTCTTCACCTATTGGGAGGTTCCCCAGGAGTCCACAGGGTTCTCGCCCTTCGAACTACTGTTTGGCCGGAAGGAACACTGGGAAGGAGATATCTCAGACCCCGGAGTGCCAGTCCTTCCCTATATCCTGGAGTTCTGAGACCGTTTCACCCAGCTCGCTAACTTGGCTAAAGAACACCAGTGAATGGCCCAGTCCAGACAAAAGACCCGGTATGACAGTAAAGCCAGGACCCGGGAATTTATAGAAGGAAAACAGGTGCTCATGATCATTGCTTCCGCTGCCAACAAGCCTCAAGCAACATGGGAAGGTCCTTATCAGGTTGTCAAGAAAATTAATGACACTAACTACATCATTGCCCTGGATCTAGTGGTTGAAGACAGAAGACTATCCACATCAATATACTGAAAGAATATCATGACCGATCTCTGCCTGTTGCAGCCGTCTGCCACCCCTTTAGTGGTAGTCGTCCTCGGAGTTATCTCCCTGATCTTCTTCAGGTCGCCCAAGCAGAAGGATGCCTGGAACAAGTGCCCCTGGGCTCACTTTTATCGGATATAGAAAAGGACAATATTTTCTCCATACTAAGACCGAGGGCTTCCACTTTCTCCTCATAGCCAGGGTGGACTACTCTCACCAGCCACCATGTGGAAACCTTCGGACAACACCCAATCCAGCAAGTCGCCTACCGGGTCCCGTAGGCTGTTCAAGGCATGATTAAGAACGAACTGGATGAGCTGAAACAGCTGGGGGTTATTCAGTCATCTCACAGCCTCTGGGCCTCTCCTATTGTTCTGGTTCCCAAAAAGGATGGTACAACGCGATTTTGTGTCGATTACTAGAGATCTAAAAGATGCCACCAAGAGTGTCGCTTACCCCATGCCCAGGATTGATGATCTATCGGATCGACTAGCCAGTGCCCAATTTGTAACCACGTTAGCCTTGAGCAAGAGGTACTGGAAGATACTGCTAACGGAGGACGCTAATGAGCGCTCTGCCTTCATTAATCCATTTGGACTGTTTGAGTTACTCGGAATGTCCTTCGGGAGGAGAAATACCCCCGTTACTTTCCAGAGACTGGTGAATTGACTGTTAGAACAATGTTAGGACTTTGCCTTTGCCTAATAAACATTGTCATTTTGAGCACAACCTGGGAGGACCATCTTAAACACTTGGCCATAGTGCTGGACCATATCAGGACTGCAGGACTGACCATTTGCCCTGATAAATTCCAGTTGCACCGCAAAGAACCTGCGGTTTTCTGCCAGGAGATGCAGGTTTTATTGAACTCAATGAGTTCACATGAGGTGAGTTTTCTTATGGTCACAGGTGGAGGACCGTGGGAACCTCCAGCTGTGACTGCAAATAAACTTAGTGACGTCCCTGCTCACAGTTGGGGCCCAGTCACTCTCCTCCTGCAGCCTGCGGTCCTGTTTTGTGCCTGCGCACTGTCACTTCAGTATTGTAGTAATAGACTGCAGAAAAGAAAGCGCAATAGGGTCTTAACCGATAAAAAAATTTAGGAGGAAAAGAAGTGTACTCACCTATCGTGGTTGTGCCAGTCACAGATTACGGTGGTTAGCTGCAGCTCCCCAGTATAAACGATAGTATTTGTTCAGAAGAAAGGGATTTATGCCGCGCTCACACCGGGTTGCTTAATTATAAATGTATGTCTTTTTATTCTTTTTAGGCACAGGTCAATGCGTTTCGAGGGACGCAGTCCTCTTCATCAGGACAACAGACCAGAAGAAAATAAACATAGACTATATTTATTTATGTTCTTCTGGTCTGCTGTCCTGATGAAGAGGACTGCGTCCCTCGAAACGCATTGACCTGTGCCTAAAAAGAATAAAAAGACATAAATTTATAATTAAGCAACCCGGTGTGAGCGCGGCATAAATCCCTTTCTTCAGAACACATACTTCAGTATTGGAGCAGAGCCAGGATCGTTGTAGGAACTTGTGTGGATTATGTCGGAACTGGGTGTTTTGGTGTTAATAAAAGGGTCAAAGAGGGTGGGCATTTTTGTATTTACAGCTGGGTAAAGTGGTTGGGACAATCCTGTGTGGCTGCAGGCTGCTATTTTTAGGCTGAAGGGGCAATAACCATGGGTCTCCCAAGTCTGAGAATACCAGCCCCGAGCTGACGGCTTTCTCATGGCTTGGTAATATAATTGGGGGGACCGCATACCGGTTTCTAAAATTATTTATTCAAATAATTTTTAAAAAAAAAACAACGCATGGGGTCCCTATTATTTGGATACACAGCCAAGATAGGCACAAGGCTGGGGGCTGCAGCCGTATGCTTTATGGCTATGTGCGCACACTGCATTTTTTTCTGACCACAAAGATGCAGCGTTTCTGCCCCCCCCAACAAAAAACGTGCAAAAACACATCTGCGGCAAAAATGCATAAAAAAAAGCATGTGTTTTTGTGCGTTTTGATGCATTTTTTTTAATGTGTTTTGATGCGTTTTTCTCCATTACATTCAATGGGTGAAAAATGCAGGGAAAAACACAAAAAGAATTCACATGCTGCATCTTTATGGTAACCACAAAAACGCAGCAAAAAAACCCCAAAAGACGGCATGTGCGGACAGCAAAAAGTAAATCTCATAGACTTTGCTGCGGAATGAAATTCATACAGTTTTGAGACCAAAAACTGCACCCAAAAAATGTGCAAAAACGCAGCGTGCGCACATAGCCCATCTGTGCTGAGTATCATATATAGGGGTATTTTTACACTATAGGGACGCAGACAGTGTGTGTGATTCCAACCAATCACAGACCCCGTCACACAGGGTGGGGACGCCGTCTGACTGCAACCAGAGATGTCAGGACTGCCTGTGCAGTGAATATGTATAAGGGCTAATGAGCGGCCCCAGAAGCAGTGTGACAGCCGCGGGGGAGACTTGGTAAGTACAATGCTCCTGCTTTATTCCCATTTTCTTTCTTCTTCCTTTTTTTTAACTATCCAGTTGGCCAGATTTGAATATTTACCTGGAGTTCCCTGAGAACAATGGGCCCCGGGGTCGGTGCACGGGTACTAGAGATTTCGAGCAAATCTGAGCCTTTACAGTGGTAACTCTACTGTACATTATATCCTGTATATTATATTTCTGTACATTACATTATATCCTGTATATATTTGTATATCCTGTACATTATTGTCAAGAAGTTATCACGACCGGCAGACAATCCAGTAGCAGCGAGTGTTAGAAAATCCCAGATAACAACACTGCTGTTATCTGACAGTTCCCTGTTTCTGCAGCAGCGGACTCTAGGACCCTGGGAGACTGTCAGTTTTTCCGCTCAGTTGCCAGCCTCTGACTTCCTTTATAAACCTCACCCTGGGGTGGTTGGGTGCGGTTTATAGTTTGTTCTGGAATGGTCGTTGTCTGTTGCTGCAGCTCAGATAAGTGTTTGTCTTTTCTATCTTCCAGGGCTCTGGTGATTGCTGTTGTGTTTCCCCTGTATTGTTCCCTTGTGTCTTCCTTTAGCGTTAGTGGTGGTGATGTAGAGCTCATACCCTCCATCATTACTTGGGGCCCAGATCAGGGTTTGTCTTGGGTTAGGTATTCCTGTTCAGTGACAGATGTGGAGTCTGTGTAAAGTTGGTGAGGGCAGGGAGGGTGAGCCATGGGTTGTCAGGGGTCCCCACTTACCCTTTTCCCTAGCTATAGGGCATTCCTTTCTCCTTATCTTTGTATTGTACTATACAGTCGGTATAGCTTCTGTACCCAGCCGTGACCATTATATCCTGCACACTATATCCTGTATATCACATTATATCCTGTATATGACATATCACACTATATCCTGTATATCACACTATATCCTGTATATCACACTATATCCTGCATATCACACTATATCCTGCACACTGTATCCTGTATATCACACTATATCCTGTATGACATATCACACTATATCCTGTATATCTCATATCACACTATATCCTGTATATCACACTATATCCTGTATATCACACTATATCCTGTATATCACATTATATCCTGTATATCAAATTATATCCTGTATATCACATATCACACTATATCCTGCACACTATATCCTGTATATCACACTATATCCTGTATATCACACTATATCCTGTATATCACACTATATCCTGTATATCACACTATATACTGTATATCACACTATATCCTGTATATCACACTATATCCTGTATATCACATATCACACTATATCCTGCACACTATATCCTGTATATCACACTATATCCTGTATATCACACTATATCCTGTATATCACACTATATCCTGTATATCACACTATATCCTGTATATCACACTATATCCTGTATATCACACTATATCCTGTATATCACACTATATCCTGCACACTATATCCTGTATATCACACTATATCCTGTATATCACACTATATCCTGTATATCACACTATATCCTGTATATCACACTATATCCTGTATATCACATTATATCCTGTATATCACATATCACACTATATCCTGTATATCACACTATATCCTGTATATCACACTATATCCTGTATATCACATTATATCCAGCAGAGTGAAGGCAGATAGCCGTAACGTACATGACTGAGGCAGTGATAGATCCAGGAAAGGGTTAAGGAGTAAGGGATGGGGTTTTTACCTAAGGAATGTGGTGGGGGGTGAGCGAGCAGGAGGAGAGACGGGGGGGGGGGGGGGCAGGGGCCATATAAGAAATAGGTCCCATGTTAAGGTGTCATTCCTTTGTCCTGGACTCAAAGACTGAACCAGCAGTATGGATGCCTTGCTGAAGACTGTTCAGGCAGCGGCTTTAACGTGTAGGCCCGAATGGCTTCAGGCCCAGCTAGACGAATTGCTGAAGAGTGCCCGGGATACAGCATCTGTCCCTTCTGAACTTTCTGAACATCAAACTTTAAGAAGATCCAGACCTCCTGAGAGACTAACTTCTGAAATGGCCAATAGGACTCACAATAGGATCATAAGTCCTTCTGTTACTTCTAGGAAAAGAGCAAAGCGCAGCACGGCCTCTGATCCTTCTTACAAACCAGGAAGGAAACTACAGTACAAGAATAACAAGGGACAGAGAAAAGAGCCAGATCATCTAACCAGAGAGACACCAAGAAGTGCAAGGAGAAAGTCCAGCTCTACTGAGGTGCCAGCCAGAGAAGCAGCCACACAAGCTACAACTGACGTGACCACAGCCCACCATGAATCCTTAGAACTTCCTCAACAATCTTTGCATCATTCTAGAGGACATCATACGGCCTCACCCCAGGAACTAAACCAACACGGGGGGATGGGCTTAGGACACACAACATTTCCGGATCCGGGTTCTCATTACACGAGGAGTGGTAGGAATCCAAAAAGACAACTGCGCAAAAGTACTTTAACCAGACAAAGACTTCATCGGCCGGCTCAGGATTGGAGTCAGGCAATAAATCTACAGCTACAAGACTCAGCAGAGATTCCAGACAATGACTATGACACAGATAACGACTCCCCACTAGAGGGCAGCAGCACGCAGCACTTCAATAATGAAGGGGCTGTAGAGACTATAACTAATACGTCACGGACGGCTGGTCAGCCTAGGACGCAGCCAGGTATTGGTGAGAACACTTTTTCTTGTCCTATATCTAGTGTAACAACACCTGTAATAAGTCCAGTGGGCGCAGTTGGGGGTACAGTTCCCGGCAATGTAGGATGGGATCTTAATTCAGTAGTACAGCAATTAGTGTCAGGGGTTAAGGAGGCTTTGAGTCAGTCTAGCTTACCCATAACTTCTTCTCCTATTGCTGCATGGTGTGGGAATGGTCGCCGGACATCGGAGGTGGTAAGTCAGTCGTGTGCTGATCCAGAGACACAGGAGGACGCAGTAATTTCACAAGGGGTTACATTATCTGATGCAGCAAAAGGAGAATTATATGTATGTTTTGAGGGTCCTCTAGGAATTCATTTGAAACAGGAGGTTAGGGAGAAGATTTGGGCCGACGAATATGTGGAAATATTTTCATTATTGCCCTTAGAAAAATATAACTTGGATAGAGTAAGGTTTGATGAGAGGAAAAGAGAGGAACAAGAAAGACGGTATCGTCTCATCCCCCAAACATTTGCCAATTGGTTCCAGGCTTTTGCCATATTAGCAAGTGTAATAGGCCAAAAAACTCCTGAACATTGCTCTGCCTTATTTTGTTACATGAATTCTATCGGGGAGGCGCACCGTGTGTATGGAGGTTTAGCATGGCTGCGCTATGATGAGCAGTTTCGCCAACGAAAGGCTGGTCGCCAAGGGATTCGTTGGGATCACAAAGATATGGGTTTATGGATGCGTCTCATGACAGCGCCACGTGGGGTTAATCAGCCCTTTCAGGGCTATGTCGGCAGATCATCAGCAATCGGATTGTCGGCAGCAAACAGAAAAGGTTGCTGCTGGCAGTTCAATGATAGCCAGTGCAGATTCGGAAACACATGCAGGTACAGACATGAATGCACCTTCTGTAGTGGAAACCATAGCCTATCCAAATGCTTTAAACGAAATAAAACCCCAACAGCAGAGATTAACCAAAAAGGGGGAAACCCCAATTAGACTCGGGGAGATGGTGGGCTATCTAAGCAGGTACCCAGATAGAAAAGCAGCACAATTGCTGGGGGAGGGTTTCTCAGAAGGTTTTAAGATCCCATCTACTTCAGGCCCATTAACCTGTTCTCGTAACCTTGCTTCAGCTTATACATATTCTCACATTGTCTCCACAAAACTAAACAAAGAAATTGACCTGGGCCGCATGGCAGGCCCATTCCCCAAAATGCCAATAGAAAACTTAAGGGTCTCTCCATTGGGGGTGGTCCCAAAGAAGGAACCCAATAAGTTTAGGCTGATCCATCATCTGTCCTTCCCTCATGGAAGCTCAGTTAATGATGGAATCGATCAGGAACTTTGCACAGTCTCGTATACTTCATTTGATACAGCGATTGCATGGGTACAGAAGTACGGCAGAGGAGCTTTAATGGCAAAAACAGACATTGAAGCTGCCTTTAGACTCTTACCAGTCCATCCAGAAAGCTTCCATCTCTTGGGTTGTCAGTGGCAGGGAATGTTTTATGTAGACTTGTGTTTACCGATGGGCTGCTCCATCTCATGCTCCTTGTTTGAATCATTTAGCACATTTTTGGAGTGGGTAGTAAAGAAGGAAGCCGGCGTGCGTTCCGTCCTGCATTATCTAGATGATTTCCTATGTATAGGTCCACCAAAGTCATTTGTTTGTGCTTCATTATTGGCAGCGATTCAGTCGGTTTTTAAGCGTTTCGGAGTACCGTTAGCATCAGATAAAACAGAAGGCCCGTCTACACTTATCAAGTTTTTAGGAATTTTGATTGACAGTGAGGCCATGGAGTGCAGATTACCGGATGACAAGGTCAGTGATCTGCTGGAGGCAGTCAGAGAAGCTAGATCTCACCGTAAGATCAGATTAAAGGATCTACAATCGCTGTTAGGAAAAATGAACTTTGCTTGTCGCATTATTCCAATGGGTAGAGTTTTTTGTAGGCGCCTAGCTGCAGCTACCTCAGGCATAACCTTTCCACATCACTTTGTGCGGCTGGCTAGAACATTAAAGGACGATCTGGCGGTATGGGAACAGTTCTTAATGGAGTTTAATGGGAGGTCATTGTGGATCAGACCACCGGTTTCAAATTTTGATCTAGACATCCACACTGATGCAGCGGGGTCAACTGGTTTTGGTGCATATTGTTCTGGACAGTGGTGTGCAGATAGGTGGCCAGAGAGTTGGAGAAACAATGGGTTAACACGAAACTTAGTACTCCTTGAATTGTTCCCCATAGTGGTTGCTTGTGAAATTTGGTGCAATATTTTCCGAAACCGAAAAGTGAGATTTCATTGTGATAACTTGGGAGTTGTAGAAGTCATCAACAAACAATCAGCTTCTTCCCTGCCTGTTGTTACGTTGCTGCGTCACCTAGTGCTGCGCTGTTTAAAGTCACATTGTCAGATTACAGCTGTGCATGTCCCCGGTGTTTGCAATTCTGTGGCTGATGCTCTGTCTCGTTTTCAGTGGGACAGATTCCGTTCGTTAGCCCCGATGGCAGAGGTACAAGGCAAGAAGTGTCCGGATTTTCTGTGGTCACTGCCAGTGACACCGCATACGCTCTGATAGAACGGTCTGTGGGTGTAAGCACATGGCAGAGGTACCAGTCAGCATGGAGGGAATGGGAAGACTTGTGTGCTCTAGTGGCACATGATGCCAGGTTACATGACAATGTTTCCTTGTTGTTATTTTACATTAGCAGGGCCTTTGTGGACGGTACTTCATTGTCCAGTATTGATAGTAAAATGTCAGGATTAGCTTTTTGGTTTAAGTTGCTCGACTTCACTGATTACACAAAGCATTTTTTAGTTAAGCAGGCTCTAAAGGGTTACAGGAAAAGTTGTAAGAAGACCAGAGATAAACGGCGTCCGATTTCTTTCCAGTTATTGCAGCAGATACTGAGTGTACGAGGCCGAGTCTGGAGCAGTCCGTTTGAAGTGTTACTCTTTAGTTGTGCATTCACACTGGCCTTCTTTGGAGCTTTTAGAATCAGCGAGTTAGTGTCGAGTAGCTCCACCAGAAGTGGGGGTCTACAAGCCGAGGACGTGCATCAGTACACAGACAGAGGGGGTCTACAAGCCGAGGACGTGCATCAGTACACAGACAGATTGGAATGTTTTCTGGCAAAGTCAAAAACTGATCAACAGGGTAGAGGAAAATGGATCCCATTGTTTCCTTTAAGCGGTTCCAGGGCCTGCCCGGTCATCTGTTTTAGAAACTATGTCTTAAGAAGGCCAAATATCCAAGGTTCATTACTAATTCATGAGGATTGTAAGTCATTGTCACAATTTCAATTCACAGCAGTTCTTAAAAAATGCCTGACAATATTGGGAGAGTCTCCAAATGCATTCACTTCACACTCATTTAGGATAGGAGCAGCCACAGAAGCTGTAGATGGGGCTTAGGGCCTGACATAGTTAAAAAAAATCGGGAGATGGGAATCGAGCAGATTTAAGAGCTACATTAGATTACATTTATTATAAATGGCGTACATGTATATATATGTGTACATTTTGGTAATCTTATAGTAGTTGTGTCTTCATTTAGACAATTGTGTGATAATTGTGTTTTTGTTTTAGCTGAACAGCAATGCCTGGTTTGGATCATGGGACATTCATTTGTTTTTTGGGGGGCCTTACGTGCAGCAGTCAGGCCTAATGGTAAACAGTTGGGGTTGCCCAGTTCCTTGGCACGGGTGACATGGATAGGAAAGAGGGGAATGCAGTGGCATCAGCTGTTGAAAGAAATCCAGTATCATGTGGAGTTCTACCGCCCCCCGGACGTCTTACTTATCCATTTAGGTGGTAATGATTTAGCAATAAGAACATCAAGACATTTAGTTAGGAACATAAAGCTCGATATGTTGAATTTATGGAGGTCTTACCCAGAAACAGTGGTGGTCTGGTCGGATATAGTAGCTAGACAAATGTGGAGAACAGCGCGATCAGTGGCTCGCATCAATAATACAAGGATAAAGGTTAATAAAAAAATAACAAAATTTGTGTTGGAAAACGGAGGGGTGGCCATACGTCACCAGATGCTGGAAAATACAAAGGAACATTTTTGGAGAGATGATAAGGTACATCTTAATGACATTGGCATTGATATATGGATGTGGGGAATACAAGAAGGAGTAGAACGAGCCATTAAGTTGTGGAGGAACTCACTCTTGTAAGGTGTCACAAGAGCGAGTCTTGGCGGGATGTGGTTGTTTAAACCCCCTCTTTGTTGGTTGGAGAATTATGTTTTTAATGGGGTCCCTGGGCCAGAGCTCAGCGGACAGTGGAATATGGGTCCCTGGGGAGGAGCTCAGTGGACAGTGGAATAGATGGGTCCCTGGGGAGGAGCTCAGCGGACACAAGGAAAATGATCAAGGGGTATACCCAGATTCCCCCTTGAGCTAGGTGTACACGGCGGAGGGGGATATGGGGCTGGGATTTATAACAACCACATCTCTGGGCCGATAATCTTGTTTTTTCTTGTTGATGTTTTTTCTTATAAAAATAAAGGGCTGCTGTGGCCAAAATTTTAATCCATGTCACGCAGTGTGTGGTGTCTTATTTATTAGGTTACCAGGAGCGCAATTCACTAGTCCATCAGTCAAGCAGAGTGAAGGCAGATAGCCGTAACGTACATGACTGAGGCAGTGATAGATCCAGGAAAGGGTTAAGGAGTAAGGGATGGGGTTTTTACCTAAGGAATGTGGTGGGGGGTCAGCGAGCAGGAGGAGAGACGGGGGGCAGGGGCCATATAAGAAATAGGTCCCATGTTAAGGTGTCATTCCTTTGTCCTGGACTCAAAGACTGAACCAGCAGTTGTCCCACCCACCCTCCCTACAATAAAGGGAAATGTATCAATATCAGGACTTTGCAACACTGTCAATGTTCTAACAATGTTTTGGTATTCAACATCATCGGTATTTTATCAACATTATTAGTATTGTATCGTATTGTATCAATTGTTATCAGTAATGTATCCAAATTGACAATGTCATATCAACATATTAATATTGTATTAACATTTTAATATTGTATGTTACAGCAGCATTTGGCGGCGGGATGTGGTTGTTTAAACCCCCTCTTTGTTGGTTGGAGAATTATGTTTTTAATGGGGTCCCTGGGCCAGAGCTCAGCGGACAGTGGAATATGGGTCCCTGGGGAGGAGCTCAGTGGACAGTGGAATAGATGGGTCCCTGGGGAGGAGCTCAGCGGACACAAGGAAAATGATCAAGGGGTATACCCAGATTCCCCCTTGAGCTAGGTGTACACGGCGGAGGGGGATATGGGGCTGGGATTTATAACAACCACATCTCTGGGCCGATAATCTTGTTTTTTCTTGTTGATGTTTTTTCTTATAAAAATAAAGGGCTGCTGTGGCCAAAATTTTAATCCATGTCACGCAGTGTGTGGTGTCTTATTTATTAGGTTACCAGGAGCGCAATTCACTAGTCCATCAGTCATGTATATCACACTATATCCTGTATATCACACTATATCCTGTATATCACACTATATCCTGTATATCACACTATATCCTGCACACTATATCCTGTATATCACACTATATCCTGTATATCACACTATATCCTGTATATCACACTATATCCTGTATATCACATTATATCCTGTATATCACACTATATCCTGTATATCACATTATATCCTGTATATCACACTATATCCTGTATGACATATCACACTATATCCAGTATATCACACTATATCCAGTATATCACACTATATCCTGTATGACATATCACACTATATCCTGTATATCACACTATATCCAGTTATCACACTATATCCTGTATGGCATATCACACTATATCCTGTATGACATATCACACTATATCCAGTATATCACACTATATCCAGTATATCACACTATATCCTGTATGACATATCACACTATATCCTGTATATCACACTATATCCAGTATATCACACTATATCCTGTATGACATATCACACTATATCCAGTATATCACACTATATCCGGCTGTATATGACATATCACACTATATCCTGTATATCACACTATATCCGGCTGTATATGACATATCACACTATATCCTGTATATCACACTATATCCGGCTGTATATGACATATCACACTATATCCTGTATATCACACTATATCCAGCAGAGTGAAGGCAGATAGACGTAACGTACATGACTGAGGCAGTGATAGATCCAGGAAAGGGTTAAGGAGTAAGGGATGGGGGTTTTTACCTAAGGAATGTGGTGGTGGGCGAGCAGGAGGAGAGATGGGGGCAGGGGCCATATAAGAAATAGGTCCCATGTTAAGGTGTCATTCCTTTGTCCTGGACTTAAAGACTGAACAAGCAGTTGTCCCACCCACCCTCCCTATAATAAAGGGAAATGTATCAATATCAGGACTTTGCAACACTGTCAATATTCTAACAATGTTATCGGTATTCAACATCATCGGTATTTTATCAACATTATTAGTATTGTATCGTATTGTATCAATTGTTATCAGTAATGTATCCAAATTGACAATGTCATATCAACATATTAATATTGTATTAACATTTTAATATTGTATGTTACAGCAGCATTTGGCGGCGGGATGTGGTTGTTTAAACCCCCTCTTTGTTGGTTGGAGAATTATGTTTTTAATGGGGTCCCTGGGCCAGAGCTCAGCGGACAGTGGAATATGGGTCCCTGGGGAGGAGCTCAGTGGACAGTGGAATAGATGGGTCCCTGGGGAGGAGCTCAGCGGACACAAGGAAAATGATCAAGGGGTATACCCAGATTCCCCCTTGAGCTAGGTGTACACGGCGGAGGGGGATATGGGGCTGGGATTTATAACAACCACATCTCTGGGCCGATAATCTTGTTTTTTCTTGTTGATGTTTTTTCTTATAAAAATAAAGGGCTGCTGTGGCCAAAATTTTAATCCATGTCACGCAGTGTGTGGTGTCTTATTTATTAGGTTACCAGGAGCGCAATTCACTAGTCCATCAGTCATGTATATCACACTATATCCTGTATATCACACTATATCCTGTATATCACACTATATCCTGTATATCACACTATATCCTGCACACTATATCCTGTATATCACACTATATCCTGTATATCACACTATATCCTGTATATCACACTATATCCTGTATATCACATTATATCCTGTATATCACACTATATCCTGTATATCACATTATATCCTGTATATCACACTATATCCTGTATGACATATCACACTATATCCAGTATATCACACTATATCCAGTATATCACACTATATCCTGTATGACATATCACACTATATCCTGTATATCACACTATATCCAGTTATCACACTATATCCTGTATGGCATATCACACTATATCCTGTATGACATATCACACTATATCCAGTATATCACACTATATCCAGTATATCACACTATATCCTGTATGACATATCACACTATATCCTGTATATCACACTATATCCAGTATATCACACTATATCCTGTATGACATATCACACTATATCCAGTATATCACACTATATCCGGCTGTATATGACATATCACACTATATCCTGTATATCACACTATATCCGGCTGTATATGACATATCACACTATATCCTGTATATCACACTATATCCGGCTGTATATGACATATCACACTATATCCTGTATATCACACTATATCCAGCAGAGTGAAGGCAGATAGACGTAACGTACATGACTGAGGCAGTGATAGATCCAGGAAAGGGTTAAGGAGTAAGGGATGGGGGTTTTTACCTAAGGAATGTGGTGGTGGGCGAGCAGGAGGAGAGATGGGGGCAGGGGCCATATAAGAAATAGGTCCCATGTTAAGGTGTCATTCCTTTGTCCTGGACTTAAAGACTGAACAAGCAGTATGGATGCCTTGCTGAAGAGCGTTCAGGCCGCGGCTTTGACATGTAGGCCCGAATGGATTCAGGCCCAGCTAGACGAATTGCTGAAGAATGCCCGGGATACAGCATCTGTCCCTTCTGAACTTTCTGAACATCAAACTCTAAGAAGATCAAGACCTCCTGAGAGACTAACTTCTGAAATGGCCAATAGGACTCACAATAGGATCATAAGTCCTTCCGTTACTCCTAGGAAAAGAGCAAAGCGTAGCACGGCCTCTGATCCTGCTTACAAACCAGGAAGGAAACTACAGTACAAGAATAACAAAGGACAGAGAAAAGAGCCCGACCATCTAACCAGAGAGACACCAAGAAGTGCAAGGAGAAAGTCCAGCTCTACTGAGGTGCCAGCCAGAGAAGCAGCCACACAAGCTACAACTGACGTGACCACAGCCCACGATGGATCCTTAGAACTTCCTCAACAAACTTTGTATCATTCTAGAGGACATCATACGGCCTTACCCCAGGAAATAAACCAACACGGGGGGACGGGCTTAGGACACACAACATTTCCGGATCCGGGTTCTCATTACACGAGGAGTGGCAGGAATCCAAAAAGACAACTGCGCAAAAGTACTTTAACCAGACAAAGACTTCTTCGGCCGGCTCAGGATATGAGTCCGGCAAGAAATCTACAGCTACAAGACTCAGAAGAGATTCCAGACAATGACTATGACACAGATAACGACTGCCCACTAGAGGGCAGCAGCACGCAGCACTTCAATAATGGAGGGGCTGTAGAGACTATAACTAATACGTCACGGACGGCTGGTCAACCTAGGACGCAGCCAGGTATTGGTGAGAACACTTTTTCTTGTCCTATATCTAGTGTAACAACACCTGTAATGAATCCAGTGGGCGCAGTTTGGGGTGCAGTTCCCGGCAATGTAGGATGGGATCTTAATTCAGTAGTACAGCAATTAGTGTCCGGGGTTAAGGAGGCTTTGAGTCAGTCTAGCTTACCCATAACTTCTTCTCCTATTGCTGCATGGTGTGGAAAGGGTCGCCGGACATCGGAGGTGGTAAGTCAGTCGTGTGCTGATCCAGAGACACAGGAGGACGCAGTAATTTCACAAGGGGTTCCATTATCTGATGCAGCAAAAGGAGAATTATATGTATGTTTTGAGGGTCCTCTAGGAATTCATTTGAAACAGGAGGTTAGGGAGAAGATTTGGGCCGACGAATATGTGGAAATATTTTCATTATTGCCCTTAGAAAAATATAACTTGGATAGAGTAAGGTTTGATGAGAGGAAAAGAGAGGAACAAGAAAGACGGTATTGTCTCATCCCCCAAACATTTAGCAATTGGTTCCAGGCTTTTGCCATATTAGCAAGTGTAATAGGCCAAAAAACTCCTGAACATTGCTCTGCCTTATTTTGTTACATGAATTCTATCGGGGAGGCGCACCGTGCGTATGGAGGTTTAGCATGGCTGCGCTATGATGAGCAGTTTCGCCAACGAAAGGCTGGTCGCCAAGGGATTCGTTGGGATCACAAAGATATTAGTTTATGGATGCGTCTCATGACAGGGCCACGTGGGGTTAATCAGCCCTTTCAGGGCTATGTCGGCAGATCATCAGCAATCGGATTGTCGGCAGCAAACAGAAAAGGTTGCTGCTGGCAGTTCAATGATAGCCAGTGCAGATTCGGAAACACATGCAGGTACAAACATGAATGCACCTTCTGTAGTGGAAACCATAGCCTATCAAAATGCTTTACACGAAATAAAACCCCAACAGCAGAGATTAACCAAAAAGGGGGAAACCCCAATTAGACTCGGGGAGATGGTGGGCTATCTAAGCAGGTACCCAGATAGAAAAGCAGCACAATTGCTGGGGGAGGGTTTCTCAGAAGGTTTTAAGATCCCATCTACTTCAGGCCCATTAACCTGTTCTCGTAACCTTGCTTCAGCTTATACATATTCTCACATTGTCTCCACAAAACTAAACAAAGAAATTGACCTGGGCCGCATGGCAGGCCCATTCCCCAAAATGCCAATAGAAAACTTAAGGGTCTCTCCATTGGGGGTGGTCCCAAAGAAGGAACCCAATAAGTTTAGGCTGATCCATCATCTGTCCTTCCCTCATGGAAGCTCAGTTAATGATGGAATCGATCAGGAACTTTGCACAGTCTCGTATACTTCATTTGATACAGCGATTGCATGGGTACAGAAGTACGGCAGAGGAGCTTTAATGGCAAAAACAGACATTGAAGCTGCCTTTAGACTCTTACCAGTCCATCCAGAAAGCTTCCATCTCTTGGGTTGTCAGTGGCAGGTTTTATGTAGACTTGTGTTTACCGATGGGCTGCTCCATCTCATGCTCCTTGTTTGAATCATTTAGCACATTTTTGGAGTGGGTAGTAAAGAAGGAAGCCGGCGTGCGTTCTGTCCTGCATTATCTAGATGATTTCCTATGTATTGGTCCACCAAAGTCATTTGTTTGTGCTTCATTATTGGCAGCGATTCAGTCGGTTTTTAAGTGTTTTGGAGTACCGTTAGCATCAGATAAAACAGAAGGCCCGTCTACACTTATCAAGTTTTTAGGAATTTTGATTGACAGTGAAGCAATGGAGTGCAGATTACCGGATGACAAGGTCAGTGATCTGCTGGAGGCAGTCAGAGAAGCTAGATCTCACCGTAAGATCAGATTAAAGGATCTACAATCGCTGTTAGGGAAAATGAACTTTGCGTGTCGCATTATTCCAATGGGTAGAGTTTTTTGTAGGCGCCTAGCTGCAGCTACCTCAGGCATAACCTTTCCACATCACTTTGTGCGGCTGGCTAGAACATTAAAGGACGATCTGGCGGTATGGGAACAGTTCTTAATGGAGTTTAATGGGAGGTCATTGTGGATCAGACCACCGGTTTCAAATTTTGATCTAGACATCCACACTGATGCAGCGGGGTCAACTGGTTTTGGTGCATATTGTTCGGGACAGTGGTGTGCAGATAGGTGGCCAGAGAGTTGGAGAAACAATGGGTTAACACGAAACTTAGTACTCCTTGAATTGTTCCCCATAGTGGTTGCTTGTGAAATTTGGTACAATATTTTCCAAAACCGAAAAGTGAGATTTCATTGTGATAACTTGGGAGTTGTAGAAGTCATCAACAAACAATCAGCTTCTTCCCTGCCTGTTGTTACGTTGCTGCGTCATCTAGTGCTGCGCTGTTTAAAGTCAAATTGTCAGATTACAGCTGTGCATGTCCCCGGTGTTTGCAATTCTGTGGCTGATGCTCTGTCTCGTTTTCAGTGGGACAGATTCCGTTCGTTAGCCCCGATGGCAGAGGTACAAGGCAAGAAGTGTCCGGATTTTCTGTGGTCACTGCCAGTGACACCGCATACGCTCTGATAGAACGGTCTGTGGGTGTAAGCACATGGCAGAGGTACCAGTCAGCATGGAGGGAATGGGAAGACTTGTGTGCTCTAGTGGGACATGATGCCAGGTTACATGACAATGTTTCCTTGTTGTTATTTTACATTAGCAGGGCCTTTGTGGACGGTACTTCATTGTCCAGTATTGATAGTAAAATGTCTGGATTAGCTTTTTGGTTTAAGTTGCACGACTTCACTGATTACACAAAGCATTTTTTAGTTAAGCAGGCCCTAAAGGGTTACAGGAAAAGTTGTAAGAAGACCAGAGATAAACGGCGTCCGATTTCTTTCCAGTTATTGCAGCAGATACTGAGTGTACGAGGCCGAGTCTGTAGCAGTCCCTTTGAAGTGTTTCTCTTTAGTTGTGCATTCACACTGGCCTTTTTTGGCGCTTTTAGAATCAGCGAGTTGGTGGCGAGTAGCTCCACCAGAAGTGGGGGTCTACAAGCCGAGGACGTGCATCAGTACACAGACAGAGGGGTCTACAAGCCGAGGACATGCATCAGTACACAGACAGAGGGGGTCTACAAGCCGAGGACGTGCATCAGTACACAGACAGAGGGGGTCTACAAGCCGAGGACGTGCATCAGTACACAGACAGAGGGGGTCTACAAGCCGAGGACGTGCATCAGTACACAGACAGATTAGAATGTTTTCTGGCAAAGTCAAAAACTGATCAACAGGGTAGAGGAAAATGGATCACATTGTTTCCTTTAAGCGGGTCCAGGGCCTGCCCGGTCATCTGTTTTAGAAACTATGTCTCAAGAAGGCCAAATATCCAAAGTTCATTACTAATTCATGAGGATTGTAAGTCATTGTCACAATTTCAATTCACAGCAGTTCTTAAAAAATGCCTGACAATATTGGGAGAGTCTCCAAACGCATTCACTTCACACTCATTTAGGATAGGAGCAGCCACAGAAGCTGCTAGATGGGGCTTAGAGCCTGACATAGTTAAAAAAATCGGGAGATGGGAATCGAGCAGATTTAAGAGTTACATTCGATTACATTTATTATAAATGGCGTACATGTATATATATATATGTGTACATTGTGGTAATCTTATAGTAGTTGTGTCTTCATTTAGACAATTGTGTGATAATTGTGTTTTTGTTTTTTGTTTTAGCTGAACAGCAATGCCTGGTTTGGATCATGGGACATTCATTTGTTTTTTGGGGGGCCTTACGTGCAGCAGTCAGGCCTAATGGCAAACAGTTGGGGTTGCCCAGTTCCTTGGCACGGGTGACATGGATAGGAAAGAGGGGAATGCAGTGGCATCAGCTGTTAAAAGAAATCCAGTATCATGTGGAGTTCTACCGCCCCCCGGACGTCTTACTTATCCATTTAGGTGGTAATGATTTAGCAATAAGAACATCAAGACATTTAGTTAGGAACATAAAGCTTGATATGTTGAATTTATGGAGGTCTTACCCAGAAACAGTGGGGGTCTGGTCGGATATAGTAGCTAGACAAATGTGGAGAACAGCGCGATCAGTGGCTCGCATCAATAATACAAGGATAAAGGTTAATAAAAAAATAACAAAATTTGTGTTGGAAAACGGAGGGGTGGCCATACGTCACCAGATGCTGGAAAATACAAAGGAACATTTTTGGAGAGATGATAAGGTACATCTTAATGACATTGGCATTGATATATGGATGTTGGGAATACAAGAAGGAGTAGAACGAGCCATTAAGTTGTGGAGGAACTCACTCTTGTAAGGTGTCACAAGAGCGAGTCTTGGCGGGATGTGGTTGTTTAAACCCCCTCTTTGTTGGTTGGAGAATTATGTTTTTAATGGGGTCCCTGGGCCAGAGCTCAGCGGACAGTGGAATATGGGTCCCTGGGGAGGAGCTCAGTGGACAGTGGAATAGATGGGTCCCTGGGGAGGAGCTCAGCGGACACAAGGAAAATGATCAAGGGGTATACCCAGATTCCCCCTTGAGCTAGGTGTACACGGCGGAGGGGGATATGGGGCTGGGATTTATAACAACCACATCTCTGGGCCGATAATCTTGTTTTTTCTTATTGATGTTTTTTCTTATTAAAATAAAGGGCTGCTGTGGCCAAAATTTTAATCCATGTCACGCAGTGTGTGGTGTCTTATTTATTAGATTACCAGGAGCGCAATTCACTAGTCCATCAGTCAAGCAGAGTGAAGGCAGATAGACGTAACGTACATGACTGAGGCAGTGATAGATCCAGGAAAGGGTTAAGGAGTAAGGGATGGGGGTTTTTACCTAAGGAATGTGGTGGTGGGCGAGCAGGAGGAGAGATGGGGGCAGGGGCCATATAAGAAATAGGTCCCATGTTAAGGTGTCATTCCTTTGTCCTGGACTTAAAGACTGAACAAGCAGTTGTCCCACCCACCCTCCCTATAATAAAGGGAAATGTATCAATATCAGGACTTTGCAACACTGTCAATATTCTAACAATGTTATCGGTATTCAACATCATCGGTATTTTATCAACATTATTAGTATTGTATCGTATTGTATCAATTGTTATCAGTAATGTATCCAAATTGACAATGTCATATCAACATATTAATATTGTATTAACATTTTAATATTGTATGTTACAGCAGCATTTGGCGGCGGCGGGATGTGGTTGTTTAAACCCCCTCTTTGTTGGTTGGAGAATTATGTTTTTAATGGGGTCCCTGGGCCAGAGCTCAGCGGACAGTGGAATATGGGTCCCTGGGGAGGAGCTCAGTGGACAGTGGAATAGATGGGTCCCTGGGGAGGAGCTCAGCGGACACAAGGAAAATGATCAAGGGGTATACCCAGATTCCCCCTTGAGCTAGGTGTACACGGCGGAGGGGGATATGGGGCTGGGATTTATAACAACCACATCTCTGGGCCGATAATCTTGTTTTTTCTTATTGATGTTTTTTCTTATTAAAATAAAGGGCTGCTGTGGCCAAAATTTTAATCCATGTCACGCAGTGTGTGGTGTCTTATTTATTAGATTACCAGGAGCGCAATTCACTAGTCCATCAGTCATGTATATCACACTATATCCTGTATGACATATCACACTATATCACACTATATCCAGTATATCACACTATATCCTGTATATCACACTATATCCTGTATATCACACTATATCCTGTATATCCTGTATGACATATCACACTATATCCAGTATATCACACTATATCCAGTATATCACACTATATCCTGTATATCACACTATATCCAGTTATCACACTATATCCAGTATATCACACTATATCCTGTATGACATATCACACTATATCCAGTATATCACACTATATCCGGCTGTATATGACATATCACACTATATCCTGTATATCACACTATATCCTGTATGACATATCACACTATATCCAGTATATCACACTATATCCTGTATGACATATCACACTATATCCTGCATATCACACTATATCCAGTATATCACACTATATCCTGCACACTATATCCTGCACACTATATCCTGCACACTATATCCTGTATATCACACTATATCCTGTATATCACACTATATCCTGTATATCACACTATATCCTGTATATCACATTATATCCTGTATATCACACTATATCCTGTATATCACATTATATCCTGTATATCACACTATATCCTGTATGACATATCACACTATATCCAGTATATCACACTATATCCTGTATGGCATATCACACTATATCCAGTATATCACACTATATCCAGTATATCACACTATATCCTGTATGACATATCACACTATATCCAGTATATCACACTATATCCTGTATGACATATCACACTATATCCAGTATATCACACTATATCCAGTATATCACACTATATCCTGTATGACATATCACACTATATCCTGTATATCACACTATATCCAGTATATCACACTATATCCTGTATGACATATCACACTATATCCAGTATATCACACTATATCCGGCTGTATATGACATATCACACTATATCCTGTATATCACACTATATCCGGCTGTATATGACATATCACACTATATCCTGTATATCACACTATATCCAGTATATCACACTATATCCTGTATATCACACTATATCCTGTATATCACACTATATCCTGTATATCACACTATATCCTGTATATCCTGTATGACATATCACACTATATCCAGTATATCACACTATATCACACTATATCCAGTATATCACACTATATCCAGTATATCACACTATATCCTGTATATCACACCATATCCTGTATATCACACTATATCCGGCTGTATATGACATATCACACTATATCCTGTATATCACACTATATCCAGTATATCACACTATATCCTGTATGACATATCACACTATATCCAGTATATCACACTATATCCTGTATGACATATCACACTATATCCAGTATATCACACTATATCCTGTATGACATATCACACTATATCCAGTATATCACACTATATCCAGTATATCACACTATATCCTGTATATCACACTATATCCGGCTGTATATGACATATCACACTATATCCTGTATACCACACTATATCCTGTATATTACACTATATCCTGTATATCACACTATATCCTGCACACTATATCCTGTATATCACACTATATCCTGCATATCACACTATATCCTGTATATCACACTATATCCTGCACACTATAGCCTGTATATTACACTATATCCTGTATATCACACTATATCCTGCACACTATATCCTGCATATCACACTATATCCTGCATATCACACTATATCCAGTATATCACACTATATCCGGCTGTATATGACATATCACACTATATCCTGTATATCACACTATATCCAGTATATCACACTATATCCGGCTGTATATGACATATCACACTATATCCTGTATATCACACTATATCCTGCACACTATATCCTGTATATCACACTATATCCTGCACACTATATCCTGCACACTATATCCTGTATATCACACTATATCCTGCACACTATATCCTGTATATCACACTATATCCTGCACACTATATCCTGTATATCACACTATATCCTGCACACTATATCCTGTATATCACACTATATCCTGCACACTATATCCTGCACACTATATCCTGCACACTATATCCTGCACACTATATCCTGCATACTATATCCTGCACACTATATCCTGCATATCACACTATATCCTGCACACTATATCCCGCACACTATATTCTGTACACTATATCCTGTATATCACACTATATCCCGCACACTATATCCTGTACACTATATCCTGCACACTATATCCTGTATATCACACTATATCCTGCACACTATATCCTGTATATCACACTATATCCCGCACACTATATCCTGTACACTATATCCTGCACACTATATCCTGTACACTATATCCTGTATATCACACTATATCCTGCACACTATATCCTGTATATCACACTATATCCTGCACACTATATCCTGTATATCACACTATATCCTGCACACTATATCCTGCATACTATATCCTGCACACTATATCCCGCACACTATATCCCGCACACTATATCCCGCACACTATATCCTGTATATCACACTATATCCCGCACACTATATCCTGCACACTATATCCCGCACACTATATCCCGCACACTATATCCCGCACACTATATCCCGCACACTATATCCCGCACACTATATCCCGCACACTATATCCCGCACACTATATACCGCACACTATATCCCGCACACTATATCCCGCACACTATATCCCGCACACTATATCCCGCACACTATATCCTGCACACTATAACCTGTATATCACACTATATCCCGCACACTATATCCTGCACACTATATCCTGCACACTATATCCTGCATATCACACTATATCCTGCACACTATATCCTGCACACTATATCCTGCACACTATAACCTGTATATCACACTATATCCCGCACACTATATCCCGCACACTATATCCTGCACACTATATCCTGCACACTATATCCTGTATATCACACTATATCCCGCACACTATATCCTGCATATCACACTATATCCTGTACACTATATCCTGTATATCACACTATATCCTGCACACTATATCCTGTATATCACACTATATCCTGTATATCACACTATATCCAGTATATCACTATATCCTGTACACTATATCCTGCACATCACACTATATCCAGTATATCACTATATCCTGTACACTATATCCTGCACATCACACTATATCCTGTATATCACACTATATCCTGCACATCACACTATATCCAGTATATCACTATATCCTGTACACTATATCCTGCACATCACACTATATCCAGTATATCACTATATCCTGTACACTATATCCTGCACATCACACTATATCCTGTATATCACTATATCCTGCACACTATATTCTGCACATCACACTATATCCTGCATATCACACTATATCTCGCACACTATATCCTGTACACTATATCCTGTATATCACACTATATCCTGTATATCACACTATATCCTGCACACTATATCCTGCACACTATATCCTGTATATCACACTATATCCTGTATATCACACTATATCCTGTATATCACACTATATCCAGTATATCACTATATCCTGTACACTATATCCTGCACATCACACTATATCCAGTATATCACTATATCCTGCACACTATATCCTGCACATCACACTATATCCTGCATATCACACTATATCTCGCACACTATATCCTGTACACTATATCCTGTATATCACACTATATCCTGTATATCACTATATCCTGTATATCACACTATATCCTGTATATCACACTATATCCTGTACACTATATCCTGTATATCACTATATCCTGTATATCACACTATATCCTGTATATCACACTATATCCTGTATATCACACTATATCCTGTACACTATATCCTGCACACTATATCCTGTATATCACACTATATCCTGTATATCACACTATATCCTGTATATCACACTATATCCTGTATATCACACTATATCCTGTACACTATATCCTGCACACTATATCCTGTATATCACACTATATCCTGTATATCACACTATATCCTGTATATCACACTATATCCTGCACACTATAGCCTGTATATTACACTATATCCTGTATATCACACTATATCCTGCACACTATATCCTGCATATCACACTATATCCTGCATATCACACTATATCCTGCATATCACACTATATCCAGTATATCACACTATATCCGGCTGTATATGACATATCACACTATATCCTGTATATCACACTATATCCTGCACACTATATCCTGCATATCACACTATATCCTGCATATCACACTATATCCTGTATATCACACTATATCCAGTATATCACACTATATCCTGTATATCACACTATATCCTGTATATCACACTATATCCTGCACACTATATCCCGCACACTATATCCCGCACACTATATCCCGCACACTATATCCCGCACACTATATCCCGCACACTATATCCCGCACACTATATCCCGCACACTATATACCGCACACTATATACCGCACACTATATACCGCACACTATATCCCGCACACTATATCCCGCACACTATATCCCGCACACTATATCCTGCACACTATAACCTGTATATCACACTATATCCCGCACACTATATCCTGCACACTATATCCTGCACACTATATCCTGCACACTATATCCTGCACACTATATCCTGCATATCACACTATATCCTGCACACTATATCCTGCACACTATATCCTGCACACTATAACCTGTATATCACACTATATCCCGCACACTATATCCCGCACACTATATCCTGCACACTATATCCTGCACACTATATCCTGTATATCACACTATATCCCGCACACTATATCCTGCATATCACACTATATCCTGTACACTATATCCTGTATATCACACTATATCCTGCACACTATATCCTGTATATCACACTATATCCTGTATATCACACTATATCCAGTATATCACTATATCCTGTACACTATATCCTGCACATCACACTATATCCAGTATATCACTATATCCTGTACACTATATCCTGCACATCACACTATATCCTGTATATCACACTATATCCTGCACATCACACTATATCCAGTATATCACTATATCCTGTACACTATATCCTGCACATCACACTATATCCAGTATATCACTATATCCTGTACACTATATCCTGCACATCACACTATATCCTGTATATCACTATATCCTGCACACTATATCCAGTATATCACACTATATCCTGCATATCACTATATCCTGCACACTATATCCTGCACACTATATTCTGCACATCACACTATATCCTGCATATCACACTATATCTCGCACACTATATCCTGTACACTATATCCTGTATATCACACTATATCCTGTATATCACACTATATCCTGTATATCACACTATATCCTGTATATCACACTATATCCTGTATATCACACTATATCCTGCACACTATATCCTGCACACTATATCCTGTATATCACACTATATCCTGTATATCACACTATATCCTGTATATCACACTATATCCAGTATATCACTATATCCTGTACACTATATCCTGCACATCACACTATATCCAGTATATCACTATATCCTGTATATCACACTATATCCTGTATATCACTATATCCTGCACACTATATCCTGCACATCACACTATATCCTGTATATCACTATATCCTGCACACTATATCCTGCACATCACACTATATCCTGCATATCACACTATATCTCGCACACTATATCCTGTACACTATATCCTGTATATCACACTATATCCTGTATATCACTATATCCTGTATATCACACTATATCCTGTATATCACACTATATCCTGTATATCACACTATATCCTGTACACTATATCCTGTATATCACTATATCCTGTATATCACACTATATCCTGTATATCACACTATATCCTGTATATCACACTATATCCTGTACACTATATCCTGCACACTATATCCTGTATATCACACTATATCCTGTATATCACACTATATCCTGTATATCACACTATATCCTGTATATCACACTATATCCTGTATATCACACTATATCCTGTACACTATATCCTGTATATCACACTATATCCTGTATATCACACTATATCCTGTATATCACACTATATCCTGCACACTATAGCCTGTATATTACACTATATCCTGTATATCACACTATATCCTGCACACTATATCCTGCATATCACACTATATCCTGCATATCACACTATATCCGGCTGTATATGACATATCACACTATATCTTGTATATCACACTATATCCTGCACACTATATCCTGCATATCACACTATATCCTGCATATCACACTATATCCTGTATATCACACTATATCCTGCACACTATATCCTGCATATCACACTATATCCTGCATATCACACTATATCCAGTATAAGATATCACACTATATCCTGCATATCACACTATATCCAGTATAAGATATCACACTATATCCTGCATATCACACTATATCCTGTATATCACACTATATCCAGTATAAGATATCACACTATATCCTGTATATCACATTATATCCAGTATAAGATATCACACTATATCCTGCATATCACACTATATCCTGTATATCACACTATATCCAGTATAAGATATCACACTATATCCTGTATATCACACTATATCCTGTATATCACATTATATCCTGTATATCACACTATATCCAGTATAAGATATCACACTATATCCTGTATATCACACTATATCCTGTATATCACACTATATCCTGTATATCACACTATATCCTGTATATCACACTATATCCTGTATATCACACTATATCCTGTATATCACACTATATCCTGTATATCACACTATATCCTGTACGTCACATCCTGTTAGACCGCACAGATTCCCCCCTGTAGATTATATAGGACCCTTCACCTCAGCCCTTGCTTCTCCAGGTATCCGGTCAGTTCATGGCAGCGGAACTGCTGAGCAGAGCAGGGAGTTTCCCGGGACGATGATATCTGATGCACCAGAAGTAACACTAAATCCGAGTGGCCAGGGCACCTCTGGTGACGTCACGCCCATGTGACCAGAAAGGGGCGTGGCCTCGGCCGACATGGCAGACACATGACTGCTCGCTGTCAGTGAGAGGCGCACGATGTTGTAGATGTGATACCTTGTAATGGCGACTATAATAAAGATGTCACAGAGCAGCCTCCAGACTCCTCCGGTCTCTTCATCAGGCAGGGTGTAACAGAGCAGCCTCCAGACTCCTCCGGTCTCTTCATCAGGCGAGGTGTAACAGAGCAGCCTCCAGACTCCTCCGGTCTCTTCATCAGGCAGGGTGTAACAGAGCAGCCTCCAGACTCCTCCGGTCTCTTCATCAGGCAGGGTGTAACAGAGCAGCCTCCAGACTCCTCCGGTCTCTTCATCAGGCAGGGTGTAACAGAGCAGCCTCCAGACTCCTCCGGTCTCTTCATCAGGCAGGGTGTAACAGAGCAGCCTCCAGACTCCTCCGGTCTCTTCATCAGGCGAGGTGTAACAGAGCAGCCTCCAGACTCCTCCGGTCTCTTCATCAGGCGAGGTGTAACAGAGCAGCCTCCAGACTCCTCCGGTCTCTTCATCAGGCAGGGTGTAACAGAGCAGCCTCCAGACTCCTCCGGTCTCTTCATCAGGCAGGGTGTAACAGAGCAGCCTCCAGACTCCTCCGGTCTCTTCATCAGGCGAGGTGTAACAGAGCAGCCTCCAGACTCCTCCGGTCTCTTCATCAGGCGAGGTGTAACAGAGCAGCCTCCAGACTCCTCCGGTCTCTTCATCAGGCGAGGTATAACAGAGCAGCCTCCAGACTCCTCCAGTCTCTTCATCAGGCGAGGTGTAACAGAGCAGCCTCCAGACTCCTCCGGTCTCTTCATCAGGCGAGGTGTAACAGAGCAGCCTCCAGACTCCTCCAGTCTCTTCATCAGGCGAGGTATAACAGAGCAGCCTCCAGACTCCTCCGGTCTCTTCATCAGGCGAGGTGTAACAGAGCAGCCTCCAGACTCCTCCGGTCTCTTCATCAGGCGAGGTATAACAGAGCAGCCTCCAGACTCCTCCAGTCTCTTCATCAGGCGAGGTATAACAGAGCAGCCTCCAGACTCCTCCGGTCTCTTCATCAGGCGAGGTATAACAGAGCAGCCTCCAGACTCCTCCGGTCTCTTCATCAGGCGAGGTGTAACAGAGCAGCCTCCAGACTCCTCCGGTCTCTTCATCAGGCGAGGTGTAACAGAGCAGCCTCCAGACTCCTCCGGTCTCTTCATCAGGCGAGGTGTAACAGAGCAGCCTCCAGACTCCTCCGGTCTCTTCATCAGGCGAGGTATAACAGAGCAGCCTCCAGACTCCTCCGGTCTCTTCATCAGGCAGGGTGTAACAGAGCAGCCTCCAGACTCCTCCGGTCTCTTCATCAGGCGAGGTGTAACAGAGCAGCCTCCAGACTCCTCCGGTCTCTTCATCAGGCAGGGTGTAACAGAGCAGCCTCCAGACTCCTCCGGTCTCTTCATCAGGCGAGGTGTAACAGAGCAGCCTCCAGACTCCTCCGGTCTCTTCATCAGGCAGGGTGTAACAGAGCAGCCTCCAGACTCCTCCGGTCTCTTCATCAGGCGAGGTGTAACAGAGCAGCCTCCAGACTCCTCCGGTCTCTTCATCAGGCGAGGTGTAACAGAGCAGCCTCCAGACTCCTCCGGTCTCTTCATCAGGCAGGGTGTAACAGAGCAGCCTCCAGACTCCTCCGGTCTCTTCATCAGGCGAGGTGTAACAGAGCAGCCTCCAGACTCCTCCGGTCTCTTCATCAGGCGAGGTATAACAGAGCAGCCTCCAGACTCCTCCGGTCTCTTCATCAGGCAGGGTGTAACAGAGCAGCCTCCAGACTCCTCCGGTCTCTTCATCAGGCGAGGTGTAACAGAGCAGCCTCCAGACTCCTCCGGTCTCTTCATCAGGCAGGGTGTAACAGAGCAGCCTCCAGACTCCTCCGGTCTCTTCATCAGGCGAGGTATAACAGAGCAGCCTCCAGACTCCTCCGGTCTCTTCATCAGGCAGGGTGTAACAGAGCAGCCTCCAGACTCCTCCGGTCTCTTCATCAGGCAGGGTGTAACAGAGCAGCCTCCAGACTCCTCCGGTCTCTTCATCAGGCAGGGTGTAACAGAGCAGCCTCCAGACTCCTCCGGTCTCTTCATCAGGCGAGGTGTAACAGAGCAGCCTCCAGACTCCTCCGGTCTCTTCATCAGGCGAGGTGTAACAGAGCAGCCTCCAGACTCCTCCGGTCTCTTCATCAGGCGAGGTGTAACAGAGCAGCCTCCAGACTCCTCCGGTCTCTTCATCAGGCAGGGTGTAACAGAGCAGCCTCCAGACTCCTCCGGTCTCTTCATCAGGCGAGGTATAACAGAGCAGCCTCCAGACTCCTCCGGTCTCTTCATCAGGCGAGGTGTAACAGAGCAGCCTCCAGACTCCTCCGGTCTCTTCATCAGGCGAGGTGTAACAGAGCAGCCTCCAGACTCCTCCGGTCTCTTCATCAGGCGAGGTGTAACAGAGCAGCCTCCAGACTCCTCCGGTCTCTTCATCAGGCGAGGTATAACAGAGCAGCCTCCAGACTCCTCCGGTCTCTTCATCAGGCAGGGTGTAACAGAGCAGCCTCCAGACTCCTCCGGTCTCTTCATCAGGCGAGGTGTAACAGAGCAGCCTCCAGACTCCTCCGGTCTCTTCATCAGGCAGGGTGTAACAGAGCAGCCTCCAGACTCCTCCGGTCTCTTCATCAGGCGAGGTGTAACAGAGCAGCCTCCAGACTCCTCCGGTCTCTTCATCAGGCAGGGTGTAACAGAGCAGCCTCCAGACTCCTCCGGTCTCTTCATCAGGCGAGGTGTAACAGAGCAGCCTCCAGACTCCTCCGGTCTCTTCATCAGGCGAGGTGTAACAGAGCAGCCTCCAGACTCCTCCGGTCTCTTCATCAGGCAGGGTGTAACAGAGCAGCCTCCAGACTCCTCCGGTCTCTTCATCAGGCGAGGTGTAACAGAGCAGCCTCCAGACTCCTCCGGTCTCTTCATCAGGCGAGGTATAACAGAGCAGCCTCCAGACTCCTCCGGTCTCTTCATCAGGCAGGGTGTAACAGAGCAGCCTCCAGACTCCTCCGGTCTCTTCATCAGGCGAGGTGTAACAGAGCAGCCTCCAGACTCCTCCGGTCTCTTCATCAGGCAGGGTGTAACAGAGCAGCCTCCAGACTCCTCCGGTCTCTTCATCAGGCGAGGTATAACAGAGCAGCCTCCAGACTCCTCCGGTCTCTTCATCAGGCAGGGTGTAACAGAGCAGCCTCCAGACTCCTCCGGTCTCTTCATCAGGCAGGGTGTAACAGAGCAGCCTCCAGACTCCTCCGGTCTCTTCATCAGGCAGGGTGTAACAGAGCAGCCTCCAGACTCCTCCGGTCTCTTCATCAGGCGAGGTGTAACAGAGCAGCCTCCAGACTCCTCCGGTCTCTTCATCAGGCGAGGTGTAACAGAGCAGCCTCCAGACTCCTCCGGTCTCTTCATCAGGCGAGGTGTAACAGAGCAGCCTCCAGACTCCTCCGGTCTCTTCATCAGGCAGGGTGTAACAGAGCAGCCTCCAGACTCCTCCGGTCTCTTCATCAGGCGAGGTGTAACAGAGCAGCCTCCAGACTCCTCCGGTCTCTTCATCAGGCGAGGTGTAACAGAGCAGCCTCCAGACTCCTCCGGTCTCTTCATCAGGCGAGGTGTAACAGAGCAGCCTCCAGACTCCTCCGGTCCCTGCAGATACTGTTATACCTCGCCTGATGAAGAGACCGGAGGAGTCTGGAGGCTGCTCTGTTACACCCTGCCTGATGAAGAGACCGGAGGAGTCTGGAGGCTGCTCTGTTACACCTCGCCTGATGAAGAGACCGGAGGAGTCTGGAGGCTGCTCTGTTACACCTCGCCTGATGAAGAGACCGGAGGAGTCTGGAGACTGCTCTGTTACACCTCGCCTGATGAAGAGACCGGAGGAGTCTGGAGGCTGCTCTGTTACACCTCGCCTGATGAAGAGACCGGAGGAGTCTGGAGGCTGCTCTGTTACACCTCGCCTGATGAAGAGACCGGAGGAGTCTGGAGGCTGCTCTGTTATACCTCGCCTGATGAAGAGACCGGAGGAGTCTGGAGGCTGCTCTGTTACACCCTGCCTGATGAAGAGACCGGAGGAGTCTGGAGGCTGCTCTGTTACACCTCGCCTGATGAAGAGACCGGAGGAGTCTGGAGGCTGCTCTGTTATACCTCGCCTGATGAAGAGACCGGAGGAGTCTGGAGGCTGCTCTGTTACACCCTTCCTGATGAAGAGACCGGAGGAGTCTGGAGGCTGCTCTGTTACACCTCGCCTGATGAAGAGACCGGAGGAGTCTGGAGGCTGCTCTGTTATACCTCGCCTGATGAAGAGACCGGAGGAGTCTGGAGGCTGCTCTGTTACACCCTGCCTGATGAAGAGACCGGAGGAGTCTGGAGGCTGCTCTGTTACACCTCGCCTGATGAAGAGACCGGAGGAGTCTGGAGGCTGCTCTGTGACCTCTTTATTATAGTCGCCATTACAAGGTATCACATCTACAACATTCTAACCGTGCGTCTCTCACTGACAGCGAGCAGTCATGTTTCAACTGAGTAACACGGTAACAAAACTTTATTTCTTTTAACTAAAGATACCAGGAAGATACATAAGTATTTTAAGTCCACATGGGCATAGGAGTGATTATAATAGAAGCGGGGTGTGTGGGGGGAAGAGCTCCAGATGTGGGGGGCGAAGCCACAGATGGGGGAGTGCAGGGGGGCAAAGCCACAGATGAGGGGGTGATGCAGGGGGGGCAAAGCCACAGATGAGGGGGAGATCCGGGGGGGGGGGCAAAGCCACAGATGAGGGGGGGGGGGATTGCAGGGGGGGCAAAGCCACAGATGAGGGGGGATTGCAGGGGGGACAAAGCCACAAATGAGGGGGGGGGATTGCAGGGGGGGCAAAGCCACAAATGGGGGGCAGTGCAGGGGGGGCAAAGCCACAGATGAGGGAGGGATATAGGGGGGCAAAGCCACAGATGAGGGGGGGATGCAGGGGGGCAAAGCCACAGATGGGGAGGGGGGGTGCACGGGGTCCTTCTACCCACTGGGATTTAGCAACAACCGTAACCCCCCTAAGCACCGGAGCAGCAGAGGGCAGCACTGAGCGCAGTCACCAGCGTCACCTGTGTAACTAAGCACCGGAGCAGCAGAGGGCAGCACTGAGTGCAGTCACCAGCGTCACCTGTGTAACTAAGCACCGGAACAGCAGAGGGCAGCACTGAGTGCAGTCACCAGCGTCACCTGTGTAACTAAGCACCGGAGCAGCAGAGGGCAGCACTGAGTGCAGTCACCAGCGTCACCTGTGTAACTAAGCACCGGAGCAGCAGAGGGCAGCACTGAGTGCAGTCACCAGCGTCACCTGTGTAACTAAGCACCGGAACAGCAGAGGGCAGCACTGAGCGCAGTCACCTGTGTAACTAAGCACCGGAGCAGCAGAGGGCAGCACTGAGCGCAGTCACCAGTGTCACCTGTGTAACTAAGCACCAGAACAGCAGAGGGCAGCACTGAGCGCAGTCACCAGCGTCACCTGTGTAACTAAGCACCGGAACAGCAGAGGGCAGCACTGAGCGCAGTCACCAGTGTAACTAAGCACCGGAGCAGCAGAGGGCAGCACTGAGCGCAGACACCAGTGTCACCTGTGTAACTAAGCACCGGAGCAGCAGAGGGCAGCACTGAGCGCAGACACCAGTGTCACCAGTGTAACTAAGCACCGGAGCAGCAGAGGGCAGCACTGAGCGCAGACACCAGTGTCACCAGTGTAACTAAGCACCGGAGCAGCAGAGGGCAGCACTCAGCGCAGTCACCAGTGTCACCTGTGTAACTAAGCACCGGAGCAGCAGAGGGCAGCACTGAGCGCAGTCACCTGTGTAACTAAGCACCAGAGCAGCAGAGGGCAGCACTGAGCGCAGTCACCAGTGTAACTAAGCACCGGAGCAGCAGAGGGCAGCACTGAGCGCAGTCACCTGTGTAACTAAGCACCAGAGCAGCAGAGGGCAGCACTGAGCGCAGTCACCAGTGTAACTAAGCACTGGAGCAGCAGAGGGCAGCACTCAGCGCAGTCACCAGTGTCACCTGTGTAACTAAGCACCGGAACAGCAGAGGGCAGCACTGAGCGCAGTCACCAGTGTAACTAAGCACCGGAGCAGCAGAGGGCAGCACTGAGCGCAGTCACCATTGTCACCTGTTGTGAATGTTAGTTATGTTTTGGCTGCTGTGAGGCTCCCTCTGGTGGCCAGGAAGGGTTTGGACAGGGACCAGGTGTGTTGTGCAGTGGGTGTTTCCTTTGCTAACTCTCTGCTTATTTAAGTCCTGGTCTGATTGCAGGCTGTTGCCGGATGTCAGTTGTTCTTTGTATCTCCAGCCTGCTTAATCCTGCTCTACACCACATCTTCCCCAGATAAGTGCTTGCTCTTTATTTATTGCCTGGTTCTTTTGCTTTTCTGGGTTTGTCATTTGCTGTGGTTGGTTTCAGTTTATTCGCTTGCAGGGATTTTCCCCCTCAGTGGATGGTTGAGGAACCCCCTGCAGCTATGTTTGGAGTATTGCTCCTTTGGGTCCATGTGTTTGTGGCTTGTTGAATTTGTTATAATTCTTGTTTTCTGTTCATTGGTATGACAAGGGCACCTGGTATAGGACGGAGTTCAGATCGTGCGATCTGAGGGCATTTTTGTACTATCAGGAAGTTGGTATTTTGCAGGGTTTTTCTCTGGCCACCATCAGTCCCTTTCCTGTCCTTTCCTATTTTAGTCAGTAGGGCCTCACCTTTTGCTAATCCTGTCATCTACCTGTGTATTGTGTTTTTCCTATATCACCGCAGTCTTTGAATGTGGGGGGCTTGCTATTCTTGTCTATTTTCTGAGGCAGAGAGTTATTCATCTTTCCTACCTTTAGGATAGCTAGTTCTCCGGCTGGGTTCGCGGTGCACAGGATGTTAGTTCACCCCTCGGCTACTTCTAGTTGTGTTGGTTAGTAAGGGGATGGCGGCCAGATTAGTTGCCAATGCTCGTCACCTTTTTGCCAATGATTTGTGGTGGTCTTCCATGGTTCCGGATCATAAGTCACCTGTGTAACTAAGCACCGGAGCAGCAGAGGGCAGCACTGAGCGCAGTCACCAGTGTAACTAAGCACCAGAGCAGCAGAGGGCAGCACTGAGCGCAGTCACCAGCGTCACCTGTGTAACTAAGCACCGGAGCAGCACAGGGCAGCACTGAGCGCAGTCACCAGCGTCACCTGTGTAACTAAGCACCGGAGCAGCAGAGGGCAGCACTGAGCGCAGTCACCAGCGTCACCTGTGTAACTAAGCACCGGAGCAGCAGAGGGCAGCACTGAGCGCAGTCACCAGTGTCACCTGTGTAACTAAGCACCGGAGCAGCAGAGGGCAGCACTGAGCACAGTCACCAGCGTCACCTGTGTAACTAAGCACCAAAGCAGCAGAGGGCAGCACTGAGCACAGTCACCAGCGTCACTTGTGTAACTAAGCACCGGAGCAGCAGAGGGCAGCACTGAGCACAGTCACCAGCGTCACCTGTGTAACTAAGCACCAAAGCAGCAGAGGGCAGCACTGAGCACAGTCACCAGCGTCACTTGTGTAACTAAGCACCGGAGCAGCAGAGGGCAGCACTGAGCGCAGTCACCAGTGTCACCTGTGTAACTAAGCACCAGAACAGCAGAGGGCAGCACTGAGCGCAGACATTAGCGTCACCTGTGTAACTAAGCACCGGAACAGCAGAGGGCAGCACTGAGCGCAGTCACCTGTGTAACTAAGCACCGGAACAGCAGAGGGCAGCACTGAGCGCAGACACCAGCGTCACCTGTGTAACTAAGCACCGGAGCAGCAGAGGGCAGCACTGAGCGCAGTCACCTGTGTAACTAAGCACCGGAACAGCAGAGGGCAGCACTGAGCGCAGTCACCTGTGTCACCAGTGTACCTAAGCACCGGAGCAGCAGAGGGCAGCACTGAGCGCAGTCACCTGTGTAACTAAGCACCGGAGCAGCAGAGGGCCGCACTGAGCGCAGTCACCAGTGTCACCTGTGTAACTAAGCACCAGAACAGCAGAGGGCAGCACTGAGCGCAGACACCAGCGTCACCTGTGTAACTAAGCACCGGAACAGCAGAGGGCAGCACTGAGCGCAGTCACCTGTGTAACTAAGCAGCGGAACAGCAGAGGGCAGCACTGAGCGCAGACACCTGTGTCACCAGTGTACCTAAGCACCGAAGCAGCAGAGGGCAGCACTGAGCGCAGTCACCTGTGTAACTAAGCACCGGAGCAGCAGAGGGCAGCACTGAGCGCAGTCACCTGTGTAACTAAGCACCGGAGCAGCAGAGGGCAGCACTGAGCGCAGTCACCTGTGTAACTAAGCACCGGAACAGCAGAGGGCAGCACTGAGCGCAGTCACCTGTGTCACCAGTGTACCTAAGCACCGGAGCAGCAGAGGGCAGCACTGAGCGCAGTCACCAGCGTCACCTGTGTAACTAAGCACTGGAGCAGCAGAGGGCAGCATTAAGCGCAGTCACCAGTGTCGCCTGTGTAACTAAGCACCGGAGCAGCAGAGGGCAGCACTGAGCGCAGACACCAGCGTCCCCTGTGTAACTAAGCACCGGAGCAGCAGAGGGCAGCACTGAGCGCAGTCACCAGCGTCACCTGTGTAACTAAGCACTGGAGCAGCAGAGGGCAGCATTAAGCGCAGTCACCAGTGTCACCTGTGTAACTAAGCACCGGAGCAGCAGAGGGCGGCACTGAGCGCAGTCACCAGTGTCACCTGTGTAACTAAGCACTGGAGCAGCAGAGGGCAGCACTGAGCGCAGTCATCAGCGTCACCTGTGTAACGAAGCACTGGAGCAGCAGAGGGCGGCACTGAGCGCAGTCACCTGTGTCACCTGTGTAACTAAGCACCGGAGCAGCAGAGGGCAGCACTGAGCGCAGTCACCAGCGTCACCTGTGTAACTAAGCACCGGAGCAGCATAGGGCGGCATTAAGCGCAGTCACCAGTGTCACCTGTGTAACTAAGCACCGGAGCAGCAGAGGGCAGCACTGAGCGCAGTCACCAGTGTCACCTGTGTAACTAAGCACCGGAGCAGCAGAGGGCGGCATTAAGCGCAGTCACCAGTGTCACCTGTGTAACTAAGCACCAGAGCAGCAGAGGGCAGCACTGAGCGCAGTCACCAGCGTCACCTGTGTAACGAAGCACTGGAGCAGCAGAGGGCGGCACTGAGCGCAGTCACCTGTGTCACCTGTGTAACTAAGCACCGGAGCAGCAGAGGGCAGCACTGAGCGCAGTCACCTGTGTCACCTGTGTAACTAAGCACTGGAGCAGCAGAGGGCAGCACTGAGCGCAGTCACCTGTGTCACCTGTGTAACTAAGCACCGGAGCAGCAGAGGGCAGCACTGAGCGCAGTCACCAGTGTCACCTGTGTAACTAAGCACCGGAGCAGCAGAGGGCAGCACTGAGCGCAGTCACCAGTGTCACCTGTGTAACTAAGCACCGGAGCAGCAGAGGGCAGCACTGAGCGCAGTCACCAGCGTCACCTGTGTAACTAAGCACTGGAGCAGCAGAGGGCAGCATTAAGCGCAGTCACCAGTGTCGCCTGTGTAACTAAGCACCGGAGCAGCAGAGGGCAGCACTGAGCGCAGTCACCAGCGTCCCCTGTGTAACTAAGCACCGGAACAGCAGAGGGCAGCACTGAGCGCAGTCAGCGGTGTAACTAAGCACCGGAGCAGCAGAGGGCAGCACTGAGCGCAGACACCAGCGTCCCCTGTGTAACTAAGCACCGGAACAGCAGAGGGCAGCACTGAGCGCAGTCAGCGGTGTAACTAAGCACCGGAGCAGCAGAGGGCAGCACTGAGCGCAGTCACCAGCGTCACCTGTGTAACTAAGCACTGGAGCAGCAGAGGGCAGCACTGAGCGCAGTCACCAGTGTCACCTGTGTAACTAAGCACTGGAGCAGCAGAGGGCAGCACTGAGCGCAGTCACCAGTGTCACCTGTGTAACTAAGCACCGGAGCAGCAGAGGGCAGCACTAAGCGCAGTCATCAGCGTCACCTGTGTAACGAAGCACTGGAGCAGCAGAGGGCAGCACTAAGCGCAGTCACCAGTGTCACCTGTGTAACTAAGCACTGGAGCAGCAGAGGGCAGCACTGAGCGCAGTCACCAGTGTCACCTGTGTAACTAAGCACCGGAGCAGCAGAGGGCAGCACTGAGCGCAGTCACCAGTGTCACCTGTGTAACTAAGCACTGGAGCAGCAGAGGGCAGCACTGAGCGCAGTCACCAGTGTCACCTGTGTAACTAAGCACCGGAGCAGCAGAGGGCAGCACTAAGCGCAGTCATCAGCGTCACCTGTGTAACTAAGCACCGGAGCAGCAGAGGGCAGCACTGAGCGCAGTCAGCTGTGTCACCTGTGTAACTAAGCACTGGAGCAGCAGAGGGCGGCATTAAGCGCAGTCACCAGTGTCACCTGTGTAACTAAGCACCAGAGCAGCAGAGGGCAGCACTGAGCGCAGTCACCAGCGTCACCTGTGTAACGAAGCACTGGAGCAGCAGAGGGCGGCACTGAGCGCAGTCACCTGTGTCACCTGTGTAACTAAGCACCGGAGCAGCAGAGGGCAGCACTGAGCGCAGTCACCTGTGTCACCTGTGTAACTAAGCACTGGAGCAGCAGAGGGCAGCACTGAGCGCAGTCACCTGTGTCACCTGTGTAACTAAGCACCGGAGCAGCAGAGGGCAGCACTGAGCGCAGTCACCAGTGTCACCTGTGTAACTAAGCACCGGAGCAGCAGAGGGCAGCACTGAGCGCAGTCACCAGTGTCACCTGTGTAACTAAGCACTGGAGCAGAAGAGGGCGGCACTGAGCGCAGTCACCAGTGTCACCTGTGTAACTAAGCCCCGGAGCAGCAGAGGGCAGCACTGAGCGCAGACACCAGTGTCACCTGTGTAACTAAGCTCCGGAACAGCAGAGGGCAGCACTGAGCGCAGACACCAGTGTCACCTGTGTAACTAAGCACTGGAGCAGCAGAGGGCAGCACTGAGCGCAGTCACCTGTGTAACTAAGCACCGAAGCAGCAGAGGGCAGCACTGAGCGCAGTCACCAGTGTCACCTGTGTAACTAAGCACCGAAGCAGCAGAGGGCAGCACTGAGCGCAGTCACCAGTGTCACCTGTGTAACTAAGCACCGAAGCAGCAGAGGGCAGCACTGAGCGCAGTCACCAGTGTCACCTGTGTAACTAAGCACCGAAGCAGCAGAGGGCAGCACTGAGCGCAGTTACCTGTGTAACTAAGCACCGGAACAGCAGAGGGCAGCACTGAGCGCAGTCACCTGTTTATCTAAGCACCGGAGCAGCAGAGGGCAGCACTGAGCGCAGTCACCAGTGTCACCAGTGTAACTAAGCACCGGAGCAGCAGAGGGCAGCACTGAGCGCAGTCACCTGTGTCACCTGTGTAACTAAGCACCGGAGCAGCAGAGGGCAGCACTGAGCGCAGTCACCAGCGTCACCTGTGTAACTAAGCACCGGAGCAGCAGAGGGCAGCACTGAGCGCAGTAACCAGTGTCACCTGTGTTACTAAGCACCGGAGCAGCAGAGGGCAGCACTGAGCGCAGTCACCAGCGTCACCTGTGTAACTAAGCACCGGAGCAGCAGAGGGCAGCACTGAGCGCAGTCACCAGTGTCACCAGTGTAACTAAGCACCGGAACAGCAGAGGGCAGCACTGAGCGCAGACACCAGTGTCACCTGTGTAACTAAGCACCGGAGCAGCAGAGGGCAGCACTGAGCGCAGTCACCAGTGTCACCTGTGTAACTAAGCACCGGAGCAGCAGAGGGCAGCACTGAGCGCAGTCACCTGTGTAACTAAGCACTGGAGCAGCAGAGGGCAGCACTGAGCGCAGTCACCTGTGTAACTAAGCACTGGAGCAGCAGAGGGCAGCACTGAGCGCAGTCACCAGCGTCACCTGTGTAACTAAGCACCGGAGCAGCAGAGGGCAGCACTGAGCGCAGTCACCAGTGTCACCTGTGTAACTAAGCACCGGAGCAGCAGAGGGCAGCACTGAGCGCAGTCACCAGTGTCACCTGTGTAACTAAGCACCGGAGCAGCAGAGGGCAGCACTGAGCGCAGTCACCAGTGTCACCAGTGTAACTAAGCACCGGAACAGCAGAGGGCAGCACTGAGCGCAGACACCAGTGTCACCTGTGTAACTAAGCACCGGAACAGCAGAGGGCAGCACTGAGCGCAGTCACCAGTGTCACCTGTGTAACTAAGCACCGGAACAGCAGAGGGCAGCACTGAGCGCAGTCACCAGTGTCACCTGTGTAACTAAGCACCGGAACAGCAGAGGGCAGCACTGAGCGCAGTTACCTGTGTAACTAAGCACCGGAACAGCAGAGGGCAGCACTGAGCGCAGTCACCAGCGTCACCTGTGTAACTAAGCCCCGGAGCAGCAGAGGGCAGCACTGAGCGCAGTCACCAGTGTCACCTGTGTAACTAAGCCCCGGAGCAGCAGAGGGCAGCACTGAGCGCAGTCACCAGCGTCACCTGTGTAACTAAGCACCGGAGCAGCAGAGGGCAGCACTGAGCGCAGTCACCAGTGTCACCTGTGTAACTAAGCCCCGGAGCAGCAGAGGGCAGCACTGAGCGCAGTCACCAGCGTCACCTGTGTAACTAAGCACCGGAGCAGCAGAGGGCAGCACTGAGCGCAGTCACCAGTGTCACCTGTGTAACTAAGCACTGGAGCAGCAGAGGGCAGCACTGAGCGCAGTCACCTGTGTAACTAAGCACTGAAGCAGCAGAGGGCAGCACTGAGCGCAGTTACCTGTGTAACTAAGCACCGGAACAGCAGAGGGCAGCACTGAGCGCAGACACCAGTGTCACCTGTGTAACTAAGCACCGGAACAGCAGAGGGCAGCACTGAGTGCAGTCACCTGTGTCACCTGTGTAACTAAGCACCGAAGCAGCAGAGGGCAGCACTGAGCGCAGTTACCTGTGTAACTAAGCACCGGAACAGCAGAGGGCAGCACTGAGCGCAGTCACCAGCGTCACCTGTGTAACTAAGCCCCGGAGCAGCAGAGGGCAGCACTGAGCGCAGACACCAGTGTCACCTGTGTAACTAAGCACCGGAGCAGCAGAGGGCAGCACTGAGCGCAGTCACCAGTGTCACCTGTGTAACTAAGCCCCGGAGCAGCAGAGGGCAGCACTGAGCGCAGTCACCAGCGTCACCTGTGTAACTAAGCACCGGAGCGGCAGAGGGCAGCACTGAGCGCAGTCACCAGTGTCACCTGTGTAACGAAGCACCGGAGCAGCAGAGGGCAGCACTGAGCGCAGTCACCTGTGTAACTAAGCACTGGAGCAGCAGAGGGCAGCACTGAGCGCAGACACCAGTGTCACCTGTGTAACTAAGCACCGAAGCAGCAGAGGGCAGCACTGAGCGCAGTCACCAGTGTCACCTGTGTAACTAAGCACCGGAGCAGCAGAGGGCAGCACTGAGCGCAGTCACCTGTGTAACTAAGCACTGGAGCAGCAGAGGGCAGCACTGAGCGCAGTCACCAGTGTCACCTGTGTAACTAAGCACCGAAGCAGCAGAGGGCAGCACTGAGCGCAGTCACCAGTGTCACCTGTGTAACTAAGCACCGGAGCAGCAGAGGGCAGCACTGAGCGCAGTCACCAGTGTAACTAAGCACCGGAGCAGCAGAGTGCAGCACTGAGCGCAGTCACCAGTGTCACCTGTGTAACTAAGCACCGGAACAGCAGAGGGCAGCACTGAGCGCAGTCACCAGCGTCACCTGTGTAACTAAGCACCAAAGCAGCAGAGGGCAGCACTGAGCGCAGTCACCAGTGTCACCTGTGTAACTAAGCACCAGAGCAGCAGAGGGCAGCACTGAGCGCAGTCACCAGTGTCACCTGTGTAACTAAGCACCGGAGCAGCAGAGGGCAGCACTGAGCGCAGTCACCTGTGTAACTAAGCACCGGAGCAGCAGAGGGCAGCACTGAGCGTAGTCACCAGCGTCACCTGTGTAACTAAGCACCGGAGCAGCAGAGGGCAGCACTGAGCGCAGTCACCAGCGTCACCTGTGTAACTAAGCACCAGAGCAGCAGAGGGCAGCACTGAGCGCAGTCACCAGCGTCACCTGTGTAACTAAGCACCGGAACAGCAGAGAGCAGCACTGAGCGCAGTCACCAGTGTCACCTGTGTAACTAAGCACCGGAGAAGCAGAGGGCAGCACTGAGCACAGACACCAGTGTCACCAGTGTAACTAAGCACCGGAGCAGCAGAGGGCAGCACTGAGCGCAGTCACCTGTGTAACTAAGCACCGGAGCAGCAGAGGGCAGCACTGAGCGCAGTCACCAGCGTCACCTGTGTAACTAAGCACCGGAGCAGCAGAGGGCAGCACTGAGCGCAGTCACCAGCGTCACCTGTGTAACTAAGCACCGGAGCAGCAGAGGGCAGCACTGAGCGCAGACACCAGCGTCACCTGTGTAACTAAGCACCGGAGCAGCAGAGGGCAGCACTGAGCGCAGTCACCTGTGTAACTAAGCACCGGAGCAGCAGAGGGCAGCACTGAGCGCAGTCACCAGCGTCACCTGTGTAACTAAGCACCGGAGCAGCAGAGGGCAGCACTGAGCGCAGTCACCAGTGTAACTAAGCACCGGAGCAGCAGAGGGCACCACTGAGCGCAGTCACCAGTGTCACCTGTGTAACTAAGCACCGGAGCAGCAGAGGGCAGCACTGAGCGCAGTCACCAGTGTAACTAAGCACCGGAGCAGCAGAGGGCACCACTGAGCGCAGTCACCAGCGTCACTTGTGTAACTAAGCACCGGAGCAGCAGAGGGCAGCACTGAGCGCAGTCACCTGTGTATCCAAGCACCGGAGCAGCAGAGGGCAGCACTGAGCGCAGACACCAGTGTCACCTGTGTAACTAAGCACCGGAGCAGCAGAGGGCAGCACTGAGCGCAGTCACCAGTGTCACCTGTGTAACTAAACACCGGAGCAGCAGAGGGCAGCACTGAGCGCAGTCACCAGTGTAACTAAGCACCGGAGCAGCAGAGGGCACCACTGAGCGCAGTCACCAGTGTCACCTGTGTAACTAAGCACCGGAGCAGCAGAGGGCAGCACTGAGCGCAGTCACCTGTGTATCCAAGCACCGGAGCAGCAGAGGGCAGCACTGAGCGCAGACACCAGTGTCACCTGTGTAACTAAGCACCGGAGCAGCAGAGGGCAGCACTGAGCGCAGTCACCAGTGTCACCTGTGTAACTAAACACCGAAACAGCAGAGGGCAGCACTGAGCGCAGTCACCAGCGTCACCTGTGTAACTAAGCACCGGAGCAGCAGAGGGCAGCACTGAGCGCAGTCACCAGCACCACCTGTGTAACTAAGCACCGGAGCAGCAGAGGGCAGCACTGAGCGCAGTCACCAGCGTCACCTGTGTAACTAAGCACCGGAGCAGCAGAGGGCAGCACTGAGCGCAGTCACCAGTGTAACTAAGCAACGTAGCAGCAGAGGGCAGCACTGAGCGCAGTCACCAGCGTCACCTGTGTAACTAAGCACCGGAGCAGCAGAGGGCAGCACTGAGCGCAGTCACCAGTGTCACCTGTGTAACTAAGCACCGGAGCAGCAGAGGGCAGCACTGAGCACAGTCACCAGTGTAACTAAGCACCGGAGCAGCAGAGGGCAGCACTGAGCGCAGACACCAGTGTCACCTGTGTAACTAAGCACCGGAGCAGCAGAGGGCAGCACTGAGCGCAGTCACCAGGGTCACCTGTGTAACTAAGCACCGGAGCAGCAGAGGGCAGCACTGAGCGCAGTCACCAGTGTCACCTGTGTAACTAAGCACCGGAGCAGCAGAGGGCAGCACTGAGCGCAGTCACCTGTGTCACCTGTGTAACTAAGCACCGGAGCAGCAGAGGGCAGCACTGAGCGCAGTCACCAGTGTCACCTGTGTAACTAAGCACCGGAGCAGCAGAGGGCAGCACTGAGCGCAGTCACTAGTGTCACCTGTGTAACTAAGCACCGGAGCAGCAGAGGGCAGCACTGAGCGCAGTCACCAGTGTAACTAAGCACCGGAGCAGCAGAGGGCAGCACTGAGCGCAGTCACCAGTGTCACCTGTGTAACTAAGCACCGGAACAGCAGAGGGCAGCACTGAGCGCAGTCACCAGTGTCACCTGTGTAACTAAGCACCGGAGCAGCAGAGGGCAGCACTGAGCGCAGTCACCAGTGTCACCTGTGTAACTAAGCACCGGAGCAGCAGAGGGCAGCACTGACCGCAGTCACCAGCGTCACCTGTGTAACTAAGCACCGGAGCAGCAGAGGGCAGCACTGAGCGCAGTCACCAGTGTCACCTTTGTAACTAAGTACCGGAGCAGCAGAGGGCAGCACTGAGCGTAGTCACCAGCGTCACCTGTGTAACTAAGCACCGGAGCAGCAGAGGGCAGCACTGAGCGCAGTCACCAGTGTCACCTGTGTAACTAAGCACCGGAGCAGCAGAGGGCAGCACTGAGCGCAGTCACCAGTGTAACTAAGCACCGGAGCAGCAGAGGGCAGCACTGAGCGCAGTCACCAGCGTCACCTGTGTAATTAAGCACCGGAGCAGCAGAGGGCAGCACTGAGCGCAGTCACCAGTGTCACCTGTGTAACTAAGCACCGGAACAGCAGAGGGCAGCACTGAGCGCAGTCACCAGTGTAACTAAGCACTGGAGCAGCAGAGGGCAGCACTGAGCGCAGTCACCTGTGTCACCTGTGTAACTAAGCACCGGAGCAGCAGAGGGCAGCACTGAGCGCAGTCACCAGTGTCACCTGTGTAACTAAGCACCGGAGCAGCAGAGGGCAGCACTGAGCGCAGTCACCAGTGTCACCTGTGTAACTAAGCACCGGAGCAGCAGAGGGCAGCACTGAGCGCAGTCACCAGCGTCACCTGTGTAACTAAGCACCGGAGCAGCAGAGGGCAGCACTGAGCGCAGTCACCAGCGTCACCTGTGTAACTAAGCACTGGAGCAGCAGAGGGCAGCACTGAGCGCAGTCACCAGTGTCACCTGTGTAACTAAGCACCGGAGCAGCAGAGGGCAGCACTGAGCGCAGTCACCAGTGTCACCTGTGTAACTAAGCCCCGGAACAGCAGAGGGCAGCACTGAGCGCAGTCAGCAGTGTCACCTGTGTAACTAAGCACCGGAGCAGCAGAGGGCAGCACTGAGTGCAGTCACCAGCGTCACCTGTGTAACTAAGCACCGGAGCAGCAGAGGGCAGCACTGAGCGCAGTCACCAGCGTCACCTGTGTAACTAAGCACTGGAGCAGCAGAGGGCAGCACTGAGCGCAGACACCAGCGTCACCTGTGTAACTAAGCACCGGAACAGCAGAGGGCAGCACTGAGCGCAGTCACCAGTGTCACCTGTGTAACTAAGCACCGGAGCAGCAGAGGGCAGCACTGAGTGCAGTCACCAGCGTCACCTGTGTAACTAAGCACTGGAGCAGCAGAGGGCAGCACTGAGCGCAGTCACCAGTGTCACCTGTGTAACTAAGCACCGGAGCAGCAGAGGGCAGCACTGAGCGCAGTCACCAGTGTCACCTGTGTAACTAAGCACCGGAGCAGCAGAGGGCAGCACTGAGCGCAGTCACCAGTGTCACCTGTGTAACTAAGCACCGGAGCAGCAGAGGGCAGCACTGAGCGCAGTCACCAGCGTCACCTGTGTAACTAAGCACCGGAGCAGCAGAGGGCAGCACTGAGCGCAGTCACCAGCGTCACCTGTGTAACTAAGCACCGGAGCAGCAGAGGGCAGCACTGAGCGCAGTCACCAGCGTCACCTGTGTAACTAAGCACCGGAGCAGCAGAGGGCAGCACTGAGCGCAGTCACCAGCGTCACCTGTGTAACTAAGCACCGGAGCAGCAGAGGGCAGCACTGAGCGCAGTCACCAGTTTCACCTGTGTAACTAAGCACCGGAGCAGCAGAGGGCACCATTGAGCGCAGACACCAGTGTCACCTGTGTAACTAAGCACCAGAGCAGCAGAGGGCACCATTGAGCGCAGTCACCAGTGTCACCTGTGTAACTAAGCACCGGAGCAGCAGAGGGCAGCACTGAGCGCAGTCACCAGTGTCTCCTGTGTAACTAAGCACCGGAACAGCAGAGGGCAGCACTGAGCGCAGTCACCAGTGTCACCTGTGTAACTAAGCACCGGAGCAGCAGAGGACAGCACTGAGCGCAGTCACCAGTGTAACTAAGCACCGGAGCAGCAGAGGGCGGCACTGAGCGCAGACACCAGTGTAACTAAGCACCGGAGCAGCAGAGGGCAGCACTGAGCGCAGTCACCAGCGTCACCTGTGTAACTAAGCACCGGAGCAGCAGAGGGCAGCACTGAGCGCAGTCACCAGTTTCACCTGTGTAACTAAGCACCGGAGCAGCAGAGGGCACCATTGAGCGCAGACACCAGTGTCACCTGTGTAACTAAGCACCAGAGCAGCAGAGGGCACCATTGAGCGCAGTCACCAGTGTCACCTGTGTAACTAAGCACCGGAGCAGCAGAGGGCAGCACTGAGCGCAGTCACCAGTGTCTCCTGTGTAACTAAGCACCGGAACAGCAGAGGGCAGCACTGAGCGCAGTCACCAGTGTCACCTGTGTAACTAAGCACCGGAGCAGCAGAGGGCAGCACTGAGCGCAGTCACCAGTGTAACTAAGCACCGGAGCAGCAGAGGGCAGCACTGAGCGCAGTCACCAGTGTCACCTGTGTAACTAAGCACCGGAGCAGCAGAGGGCAGCACTGAGCGCAGTCACCAGTTTCACCTGTGTAACTAAGCTCCGGAGCAGCAGAGGGCAGCACTGAGCGCAGTCACCAGTGTAACTAAGCACCGGAGCAGCAGAGGGCAGCACTGAGCGCATTCACCAGTGTCACCAGTGTAACTAAGCACCGGAGCAGCAGAGGGCAGCACTGAGCGCAGTCACCAGTGTTACCAGTGTAACTAAGCACAGGAGCAGCAGAGGGCAGCACTGAGCGCAGTCACCAGTGTAACTAAGCACCGGAGCAGCAGAGGGCAGCACTGAGCGCAGTCACCAGCGTCACCTGTGTAACGAAGCACTGGAGCAGCAGAGGGCAGCACTGAGCGCAGTCACCAGTGTCACCTGTGTAACTAAGCACCGGAGCAGCAGAGGGCAGCACTGAGTGCAGTCACCAGCGTCACCTGTGTAACTAAGCACCGGAGCAGCAGAGGGCAGCACTGAGCGCAGTCACCAGCGTCACCTGTGTAACTAAGCACCGGAGCAGCAGAGGGCAGCACTGAGCGCAGTCACCAGTGTCACCTGTGTAACTAAGCACCGGAACAGCAGAGGGCAGCACTGAGCGCAGTCACCAGTGTAACTAAGCACTGGAGCAGCAGAGGGCAGCACTGAGTGCAGTCACCAGTGTCACCTGTGTACCTAAGCACCGGAGCAGCAGAGGGCAGCACTGAGCGCAGTCACCTGTGTCACCTGTGTAACTAAGCACCGGAGCAGCAGAGGGCAGCACTGAGCGCAGTCACCAGTGTCACCTGTGTAACTAAGCACCGGAGCAGCAGAGGGCAGCACTGAGCGCAGTCACCAGTGTCACCTGTGTAACTAAGCACCGGAGCAGCAGAGGGCAGCACTGAGCGCAGTCACCAGTGTCACCTGTGTAACTAAGCCCCGGAACATCAGAGGGCAGCACTGAGCGCAGTCACCAGTGTCACCTGTGTAACTAAGCCCCGGAACATCAGAGGGCAGCACTGAGCGCAGTCACCAGTGTCACCTGTGTAACTAAGCACCGGAGCAGCAGAGGGCAGCACTGAGTGCAGTCACCAGCGTCACCTGTGTAACTAAGCACCGGAGCAGCAGAGGGCAGCACTGAGCACAGTCACCAGTGTCACCTGTGTAACTAAGCACCGGAGCAGCAGAGGGCAGCACTGAGCGCAGTCACCAGCGTCACCTGTGTAACTAAGCACCGGAGCAGCAGAGGGCAGCACTGAGCGCAGTCACCAGCGTCACCTGTGTAACTAAGCACTGGAGCAGCAGAGGGCAGCACTGAGCGCAGTCACCAGTGTCACCTGTGTAACTAAGCACCGGAGCAGCAGAGGGCAGCACTGAGCGCAGTCACCAGTGTCACCAGTGTAACTAAGCCCCGGAGCAGCAGAGGGCAGCACTGAGCGCAGTCACCAGTGTCACCTGTGTAACTAAGCACCGGAACAGCAGAGGGCAGCACTGAGCGCAGTCACCAGCGTCACGTGTACAGTGGTCGCTGCTCTTTGTATTTTTGACTTTCTGTGGGTATTTTGGGGAGAATCTTCCCGCACATCTTGGCTGAGTGTGATCGGAGTGCGCAGGACGCCTCCTCCCTCCGCACGTGGCCGTTCCATGGCTGTAGGAGGCCTCCTTTCTCTGCACAGTGGATGTTTTGTGGACACAGGACGCCTCCTCCCTCCGCACGTGGCCGTTCCATGGGTGCAGGACGCCTCCTCCCTCTGCACGTGGCAGTTTCGTGGCTGCAGGACGCCTCCTCCCTCCGCACGTGGCCGATCCATGGCTGCAGGACGCCTCCTCCCTCTGCACGTGGCAGTTTCGTGGCTGCAGGACGCTTCCTCCCTCCGCACGTGGCCGTTCCATGGCTGCAGGACGCCTCCTCCCTCCGCATGTGGCAGTTTCGTGGCTGCAGGACGCCTCCTCCCTCTGCACGTGGCAGTTTTGTGGCTGCAGGACGCCTCCTCCCTCTGCACGTGGCAGTTTCGTGGCTGCAAGACGCCTTCTCCCTCTGCATGTGGCCGTTCCATGGGTGCAGGACGCCTCCTTTCTCTGCACAGTGGATGTTTTGTGGCCACAGGACGCCTCCTCCCTCTGCACGTGGCAGTTTCGTGGCTGCAGGACGCCTCCTCCCTCTGCACGTGGCAGTTTCGTGGCTGCAGGACGCCTCCTCCCTCTGCACGTGGCAGTTTTGTGGCTGCAGGACGCCTCCTCCCTCTGCACGTGGCAGTTTCGTGGCTGCAGGACGCCTCCTCCCTCTGCACGTGGCAGTTTCGTGGCTGCAAGACGCCTCCTCCCTCTGCATGTGGCCGTTCCATGGGTGCAGGACGCCTCCTTTCTCTGCACAGTGGATGTTTTGTGGCCATAGGACGCCTCCTCCCTCTGCACGTGGCAGTTTCGTGGCTGCAGGACGCCTCCTCCTTCTGCACGTGGCAGTTTCATGGCTGCAGCTCGCTTTGCCTCTCCCTTGTGTTTCTCTTTTTCATGTTTCCATCTTTCCGTGACCGTTCCGTGGTCAGGATTCTGCTCTTGCGTTGTGTGTGTGTGGGAGGCGAGTACACGACGTCAGGGCGGAGGTCACAATTCTAAGGCCATGTGCGCACGTTGCATGAAAAAACGCGTTTCCGCAGCGTTGCTTTTTTGGCGTTCTGGTGAGGTGCAGAGGGTGCATTTGCCTCTCGTCCGGCCCGAGTCACACAATACTTTTACTTTATTCTGAACATAATTATTAAATCTCATTGGTCGTTTTCGGTAAATTATCATTCTAGTGTTTGATGTAAAGGTGGTTATTTTATTTATTTATTTTTTTTTCATTTGTATTGAAAACGCATCTCAATTTATGCAGTGCAGAAGCCTGTGCCTCGCGGCCACGACGTTCCTTTCTGCCGGTTACTGACCGCAGCGTGCGCGCGTGGCCTAAATGTTTATTGTGTTTTTCTACTATTCCTTTTTTTTTTTTTTTTTCCGCCGTGTCGTGCGCTAGAGCATTTTTCGTTTCCATCCAGTCCTGACGAGCCAAAGCCGCGGTTACGGAAATCTTTTTGTGTATTTTTTTTTAGAAGGTTTTATGTTCCGAGTCGCCGCGGAGATAATTAATCTTTTTGGGGTTTTTATTTGGGACTATGGATTTGTGGATTTGTGGATTTTTTTTTTTTCTTGGATATTCCGTCGTCCCATCAGAGGAGTTGTGCGTGCGACCATGAGATGAGCTGAATAACTCGGTGCTCCTGTGCACCCACTGATCTATACACAGGGCACATAAGTCTACACGCCCCGGGGAATATCCCAGGTTATTGTCGTCAATCCTGCCAAGAATTATTTTCCAAATCTTTCCCCCTTTTAATGTCGCTCATAAGCTGTACAAATTGAGAAACAAAAATTAAAATAATGTGATTGCATAAATGTTCACACCCGAAAATAATTGGGAATTGGCTATGTTCAGAATTGCCAATCACGTTTCCCCTCATGTTACATGGAAACCCAGGCTCGGCCGCCATTGACAGTGATCCTGATTGGTGGATGTCCAGGCTTGGGGAGCACAGTCCCTCTGTGTCAGTCTGTGGCTGCAATGCGGTGTGTGTGTGCACACTGTCAGGATTCTGCAGTGCTGGGAGCGGTTGACTGGTATTTGTATACAGTCCGTGACAGAAGTTCTGTCGCTTATCCATGTTATGTAAATAAAAACTTATAACCTGACTTTACATTCATCCATTGGTTTTATAAATTACTCTTTTGAAAGCTGAAATCCTCCCAAATTTGGTTTAGGTTATGAAAATAAAGTTGCTGTAAAGCTGAAATATTGATCATTTAATGAACACAGAAAGGTCAGATTTTGGCAAGACAAAGGTTTTGTCGCCTTGTCATATAATGCCGCCAATCCTAGTTTACATCGTCACCTGTGCTCACTAAATGATCGGTTAATTAGTGGGTATATAAAAAGAAACCCAGCACCCCAGACCTTCACCTGAACTGCAACTTGACCTCTGACAACATGCCAAACATCCACCCTGTGACCAAAGCCTTGATTATCATTAGGCTGAAGACCAGATCCACTGCAGAGGTGGCTGCACCTTTAATGTGCCTCAGTGTCAAATACAAAGAATGAAAAAAAGATTTGAAGAGATTGGAGATGTTTTTGACAAGCCCAGGTCTGACAGACCCCGCAAGACAACTGCTCAGGAGGACCGTTTGTTGGTTAGAAAATCCAAAGCCAGCCCCTCTTCCACTGCAGCAGAGCTCCAACAGGCCTGGTCACCTCAAGTCCCTGTGTCCACTAGAACAGTTTGTAGGATTCTGTCTGGAAATGGCCTCCATGGTCGAATCAGTGCCCAGAAGCCAGCACTAAACAAAAGGCAATTAGAAAACCATGTGACATTTGCCAAGTCCCACAGCCTGCTAAACAGATGGACACTGGAAAAGTGGCACAAGGTGGATTTCTCTGATGAATCTTCAGTTGAATTACACCACAGCCACCGCAAATACTGCAGGAGACCTACTGGAGCCCGTATGGATCCAGAAAACAGTTACGTTTGGTGGTGGAAAGATCATGGTCTGGGGTTACATTCAGTATGGGGGTGTGCGAAACATTTGCAAGGTGGAAGGCAATATCAATAGCCTAAAATATCAAGAAGTATTAGCTACCTCTTACATTCCCAATCATAAAAGGGGCAAATTCTGCAGCCGTATGGTGCTCCATCTCATACATCTATCTCTACAACAAAGGTCCTCCTGGCAAAGAAGATCAAGGTGCTCAAGGACTGGCCAGCCCAGTCACCAGACATGAACATGATTGAGCATGTTTGGGGTAGGATGAAAGAGGAAGCTTGGAAGACAAAACCAAAGACTCTAGATGACCTCTGGGAGGCATGTAAGATGCATTCTCTGCTATTCCTGATGACTTCATCAATAAATTGTATGAATCATTGTGGAACTGCATGGATGCCGTCCTTCAAGCCCATGGAAGTCACACAAAATATTACATATGGCTCTAATAGCACCACAACTTCATTCACCAATGTTATGCAGCATATCTTTGTATTAGGACTTAATTATTTGTTTGAATTTCACATTACTTTCTGTGGGCGACAAGACTTTTGTCTTGCCAAAATCTGACCTTTCTGTGTTCATTAAATGATCAATATTTCAGCTTTGCAGCAACTTTATTTTCATAACCTAAACCAAATTTGGGAGGGTTTCAGCTTTCAAAAGAGTAATTTATAAAACCAATGGATGAATTTAAAGTCAGGTTATAAGCTTTTATATACATAACATGGATAACGACAAAACGTCTGTCAGGGACTGTACATGGGGTTGCATGAAGACTAGAGCTGCGCAGCCCCACTGAGTACTAGTGAAATGAGCAAGGCCAGACATGGAATCGCATATCATGTTCACATAACGGTATCATAGACTCCTGCCGATACGCCCTGTGAGGATTCATAGGTCTGCAAGCTTACACAGTAACTGCACCCCAACCCTTTATACCCCAGAGACCGTGACGCTGTTGTAGGAGGATTTTCCTGATATTTTCAGATCTGGAAATAGCTGACAACAAAGCAAAGGGTGTGAGTGTGGAAAGTGATCAGGAGAAGGTTCAGGAATGTTTCCCAGGCATTAAAAACATGGAGCACTGAAGACGTTATCAACAAGGGGCAGAAATGTGGCACAACAGAGACCGAGAACTGGAAGTCCTTCCAACATTGATGAAAAGACAAGAACATTGGTCCATGAGGCTGTGGGGCCAACAGCAACATTAGAGGAGCTGCAGGGATTTCTGCCCAGTCCTGGTTGTGTCCTCATGTGACACAATCTCCCGGATTCTCCATGTGTCCGGCCTGTGGGGGAGGGGGCAAGATGGAGGATATCATAAAGATAAACATCCAGGCCCAGCCGTGTGCTGCCAAAACGTCCCTCACATCTCACCAAAGCCTGTGGGGAACGTGTCCTGTCTGATGAGACCGAGTGGGAACTTTGTGGCCGTAACTCCTAAAGACACAAAGTCAGCACAGCACATTCCCAGAACATCCCCCTCCTCACAGTGAGGCCTGGTGATGGCAGCATTGAGCTGGGGGCTGTATTTTGGCAGGTGGAACTGGGGCTTGGATCAATGATGAGGGAATTATGGACAGAACAAATATCCAGCAATTTTACATATAACATTTCGGCCTCCAATAAAAAGCAGATGATGAATTTTACCTTTCACCACAACGATCCCGAGAGACCTCCAGATCACCAGAGAACAGCTACTCCAGGAGAAGATGGAAGCTCAGCAGCAACCTCCACATCATCAGAGGAGAACGGCTGCTCCAGGAGAAGATGGAAGCTCAGGAGCGACCTCCACATCACCAGAGGATAACGGCTGCTCCAGGAGAAGATGGACGCTCAAGGAGCAACATCTTCATCACCAGAGGAGAACGGTTGCTCCAGGAGAAGATGGAAGCTCAGGAACGACCTCCACATCATCAGAGGAGAACGGCTGCTCCAGGAGAAGATGGAAGCTCAGGAGCGGCCTCCACCTCACCAGAGAACGGCTGCTCCAGGAGAAGATGGAAGCTCAGGAGCGGCCTCCATATCACCAGAGAACGGCTGCTCCAGGAGAAGATGAAAGCTTAAGAACGTCAGAGCCCGGACCTAAGTCCAAGTGGAAATCTGTGGTGACCTGCAACCCTTGTATCTGCACCTCACACACCTGTAGCCCTTGTATCCGCACCTCACACACCTGTATCCCTTGTATCCGCACCTCACACCCCTGTAGCCCTTGTATCTGCACCTCACACCCCTGTAACCCTTGTATCTGCACCTCACACCCATGTAACCCTTGTATCTGCACCTCACACCCCTGTACCCACCCCTTGTATCTGCACCTCACACCCCTGTACCCCTTGTATCTGCACCTAACACCCCTGTACCTTCTTCTGAGTGTGATCTTCCTGGTCGCCGTTGTTCTTGGTCAGGACGTGTGAAGTTTGATCTTTGTACAGATTCAATAATCATAAATCAAGACTCTGGTGCCAGGAGGCTGCCGCCTACAGCTGCCAACATTCAGCCAAATGACTCATAGATTGTAGCAGGTGAGCCTCTAGTATCTGTTGGGCCCTCGCTCCTCTTGTATCTGTTGGGCCCTCGCTCCTCTTGTATCTGTTGGATTGTGTTACTCTGTAATGTCTGATATTGTCTGTATTGTAAAGCTCTGCGGAATATAGTAGCGCTATAGAAATAATTATTATTATTAATGACTGCAGGGTCCGGGGAAGGAGGCCCTGATCATCCAAGAGGTACCTGTAACATTATATCCCCCAGCCTGTACCATATTGCAATCAGGCTTCAGCAGTAGCTATTGTCCTTGATTTGGTGGGGGTTGCATATACATTGTTCTCCTCTGCATTGGGCTTCCCTGGTACACAATCTCTGGAGACTGTCTAGGAACTTCTTTCTAACTAGTAGCTACAAGTAGCAAATGTTAAGGGGGTGGATCTAAGGAGAGGTGGGAGATTCAGCCACATTTTTTTTTAGTTTTAGTTATGCTTTGTTGGGTGAAGGGCGAGGACCTGGGCTGAGGCCAGCTCCTCTTGGCCCGTACATGGACGATTGGACATTGAGGATCAGCTGCCACGCTGCTGGATTTAGGGAACGCATCTGAGGACTGTTGCATTCTCCTTGGCGTCGGATTTCCCCAGATCTGTTTCCTTTGTGTGGACTCTAAAGAACCATTTGGATATTGGATGTTCTATGCTCCCTGCCTCATTAAATCTTCTTGGATTGTTCATCGGTCTGGCGTCCCTTACTGCTCTGTCACATACCCCGTCACGAACTGGTGGCAGCAGCTGGATCAGAGCAGAAGAAATGGAGGATAACAGGCCAACAACGTCTGAAACCAGAACCTCAGGATACAGGAACTGGACTGTGGTGAGCCTACAAGCAAAGGCCCGTGAATTAGGAGTCGGCTACAAAGGACTCTCTAAGGAGCAACTAATTGAGGCATTGGAAAACACTTGCCTGCAAGATGGCACCGAGGAAGGATTTCCACAGCAAGGGGAGAAAAGACGGGAGCTGAAAGTAAATACCCAAAAAAGTCAATGGGTTGTATGGTACGAGGAGGAGATGGCACTGCTGGGAGATGAGGCCACCATAGAAGATAAGAGGGAGGCCATTCGCAGAGCTTAAGAGAGGGCATTGCTGGAGAGGAGATTTGCTGTGGAAGCAGCTAGAGGCTCCAGACAAACTGTAACCACAGCACCCACTATGAGGGAATTCTCCAGAGTGTCCCGCAAGGACTTTAAGCGATTTAATGAAGCTGCAGGTGACATTGAGGGCTTCTTCCAGGACTTTGAGCATCAGTGCCGATTAATGGAAGTCCCAGACAGAGAGCGAGTCAGACACCTGGTGGGCCTCTTGGAGGGTGGAGCTGCCGACGCCTATAGAGCTATGGACCCTCAGTGGAATTGTGAGTATGGGGAGATCAAACAGACCATTCTGGAACATTATGCCGTGACCCCAGATACTTATAGGACTAAGTTCCGTACATTAGCCTGTGATGGAGAAGTGTCTTTCAAGAGGTTTGCCCACAGACTGAAACAAGTATGCCATCGCTGGCTGGAGGGAGAGGGGGCCTTAACTTGGGAGACCTTCCTCCATGTCATCCTGAAAGAGCAGTTCTATGCCTGGTGCCCTGCTGAAATCAGGGAATGGGTGCGTGAGAGGAGACCAGAGACAGTGGAACAAGCTGCTGCTCTAGCTGATGAGGTGCTCACCATCAAGCCTCAATGGAAAAGGCTACTAGTCAGTGAGAAAAAAGCTAACAGCCCCCAACACCAGTGGTCCCTTGTCCTTTGGCCTCCAATGTTCACCGTCCTATTAGACTACCAACACATGGCGGACCCCGTGTGAATGTGCCTCCTACTACTCCTGCCTCCTCTTTTGGGAGTACGACGTGGAGAAAGACTCATAGAGCGCAGATGTTATGGATGTGGGCAGCTGGGTCATCTGCAAGCTCACTGTCCAGGTGTTCGGAGGCAAAACAGTTAAGGCCACGTCTCACTAAGCAACATCGCTGCTGAGGCACGACTTTTGTGACGTAGCAGCGATGTTGCTAGCGATGTTGCTGTGTGTGACATCCAGCAACAACCTGGCCCCTGCTGTGAGGTCGCCGGTTGTTGCTGAATGTCCTGGCCCCTGCTGTGAGGTCGCCGGTTGTTGCTGAATGTCCTGGCCCCTGCTGTGAGGTCGCTGGTTGTTGATGAATGTCATGGACCATTTTTTAGTTGTTGCTCTCCCGCTGTGAAGCACACATCGCTGTGTGTGACAGCGACAGAGCAACAACTGAATGTGCAGGCAGCAGGGAGCCGGCTTCTGCGGACGCTGGTAACCACGGTAAACAACCAAGAAGCCCTTCCCTTGGTTACCCAATATTTACCTTCGTTACCAGCGTCCGGCGCTCTCACGCTGCCAGTGCCGGCTCCCTGCTCCCTGCACACGTAGCCGGAGTACACATCGGGTAATTAACCCGATGTGTACTCTGGCTAGGAGTGCAGGGAGCCAGCGCTAAGCGGTGTGCGCTGGTAACCAAGGTAACTATCGGGTTGGTTACCCGATATTTACCTTAGTTACCAACCGCAGCATCGCTTCTACACGTCGCTGCTAGCTGGGGGCTGGTCACTGGTTGCTGGTGAGATCTGCCTGTTTGACAGCTCACCAGCAACCCGTGTAGCGACGCTCCAGCGATCCCTGCCAGGTCAGGTTGCTGGTGGGATTGCTGGAGCGTCGCTTAGTGTGACGGTACCTTTACAGACCCCCTTTGCCTGTCCATTATCTACAGACACCCTCAACAGGAGAAGAGCTGGATTCACTCCCTGATGATTTACCAAGTGACTCTGATATGTTGACTTCCCTACCAGGAGTCTATGGAGTGCGAGCCACAGCCGCCCGTTCTTCTGATCTTCAGCATAAACATCTACAGGAGGTCGTGCTGGATGGCCAAAGAGTTGTTGGCTTCCGTGACACTGGGGCTTTTCTCACCATCACAGATCCCCGAGTAATTCAACCAGAAGCAATTCAAAAAGGACCAGGAATTGCCATTGAATTGGCTGGAGGTACTCAGAGATACATTCCAAGAGCGAGTGTGACCCTGGATTATGGCTTTGGGGCAAAACGATGCATAATTGGTGTGATGAGCGGCCTCCCTGCAGACATTCTTCTAGGGAATGATGTGGGGAATCTTCATTGCCACTTTGTCGGTGCGATAACCAGACGTCAAGCCAAGAGAGCAGCAGATGTGGACGTGTTCAACCCATCAATGGAAATAAAGCCACCTGAACTACCGTCACAGCCGGTGAGTGATTCTTCTTGTGGGTCTCATATGAATGTCACTTGGGATAAAGTTCAGTTTAGACAAGAGGTAGAGACTGACCCCACCCTGGCTAGCTTTTAGAGCTCGGGCTGAGGTAGAGATTGACCCCACCCTGGCTAGCTTTTAGAGCTCGGGCTGAGGTAGAGATTGACCCCACCCTGGCTAGCTTTTAGAGCTCGGGCTGAGGTAGAGATTGACCCCACCCTGGCTAGCTTTTAGAGCTCGGGCTGAGGTAGAGATTGACCCCACCCTGGCTAGCTTTTAGAGCTCGGGCTGAGGTAGAGATTGACCCCACCCTGGCTAGCTTTAGCGCTCGGGCTGAGGTAGAGATTGACCCCACCCTGGCTAGCTTTAGAGCTCGGGCTGAGGTAGAGATTGACCCCACCCTGGCTAGCTTTAGAGCTCGGGCTGAAGTAGGGCAGTTAGGAGAAAATGGGGAAAAAAATAATCAGAGAAAATGGACTTCTACAGTTAAGCGGGCTTTACACGCTGCGACATCGCTAATGCGGAGTCGTTGGGGTCACGGAATTTGTGACGCACATCCGGCCGCATTAGCGATGCCGTTGCGTGTGACACCGATAAGCGATTTTGCATCGTTGCAAAATCGCTAATCGGCGACACGGGGGTCCATTCTTAAAAATCGTTACTGCAGCAGTAACGAAGTTGTTCCTCGTTCCTGCGGCAGCACACATCGCTCCGTGTGACGCCGCAGTACCGAGGAAGCTCCCCTTACCTGCCTCCCGGCCGCTATGCAGAAGGAAGGAGGTGGACGGGATGTTACATCCCGCTCATCTCCGCCCCTCCGCTGCTATTGGGCGGCGGATCAGTGACGTTTCAGTGACGTCGCTGTTACACCGCACGGACCGCCCCCTTAGAAAGGAGGCGGTTCGCCGGTCACAGCGACGTCGCCGGACAGGTAAGTATGTGTGACTGCTCTGGGCGATGTTGTTGTGCGGCACGGGCAGCGATATGCCCGTGTCGCGCAACAGATGGGGGCGGGTACCTACACTAGCGATATCGGGACCGATATCGCAGTGTGTAAAGTAGCCTTTAGGTCCAGAAATATTTGGACAGTGACACAAGTTTTGTTATTTTAGCTGTTTACAAAAAACATGTTCAGAAATACAATTCTATATATAATATGGGCTGAAAGTGCACACTCCCAGCTGCAATATGAGAGTTTTCACATCCAAATCGGAGAAAGGGTTTAGGAATCATAGCTCTGTAATGCATAGCCTCCTCTTTTTAAAGGGACCAAAAGTAATTGGACAAGGGACTCTAAGGGCTGCAATTAACTCTGAAGGCGTCTCCCTCGTTAACCTGTAATCAATGAAGTAGTTAAAAGGTCTGGGGTTGATTACAGGTGTGTGGTTTTGCATTTGGAAGCTGTTGCTGTGACCAGACAACATGCGGTCTAAGGAACTCTCAATTGAGGTGAAGCAGAACATCCTGAGGCTGAAAAAAAAGAAAAAATCCATCAGAGAGATAGCAGACATGCTTGGAGTAGTGTGAGGTAAATCCGGAGATATGACGATAAATCATGATATTCAAGTATGTCAGGAAGCCCTCTCCTGGTGTCCCCCCCCCCCCCTTTCCTTCACACAACTGGTTTAACAACAAACTCCATGGCCATGTCCTGTGATATGGAAATTAGGTGGCTTTAGGACAAAGGACACAGGATGACTCCCTGCCGTCACCCTGTAACAAGAGCTGTATCTCATTAGCAAGGCTATGGAAATAGCCAGACAGAACGACTCCAGTAAAAAATGGTTCATATCTCGCAAGCCATATTTACGATAAATATGGCAACCATAAAAATGGTGTCTCCGCATGCAGACGATGCCGGCACACCCTTTTTATGGGAGCAGGACATCGGGAAATGCCCCAGGCGTGATATCAGCCGATGGGGAACTGGCAGACAGGTCATGAGTCCCCTCGTTCTGTAGCTAAATTCATAACTGTCACAATGAGAGCATTGGCGTCCGCCTACGACGCTCCCAGGCAAAGTTATGGCCCATATTCCATGTTGGGATATTGTCCATAACTCAAGCCAGGGGTGGAGCAGTGCTCCCTGTGAGGTCACGAAGGTAGGAGGGAACCTGGATTTGGCCAGGTTGATAACCCTACTTCGGCCATTTTCCAGGGTTCTTCTCGCTGGGGGCACGTGCAGGAAACATCTGTGGGAGTTCCTGGAAACCTGGTCTACAGCGCCCCCCTGTGGCCAGACGCAACAAGGTAACTGCTGGAACTGTGTATGCCTGTTTGTAACCCATGCTTTGACTGTAACTGTACTCTGACATATGTATATTCTGTAGATTCCCTATTGTATATATTGTAGTTTCTAGTGTGCTTTAGGCGATTAAATTATATAATTAATCTTGGGCTGTTCTGTTATCTCGATCTTGAATCCCACGTCTGTGTGTTCGGCTAATAGTTACCGTAAATCGGTTGGTGGCAGCGAGTTGTGCCAAGGATTATTGTGGGGAGGCCAGTGAGATCCGGGAAGATATTATATATTCCGCCCGCGGAGGTCGGGGGAATATATACCCTACTCTCACCGGGGACCCTTCAATAATCGGCATAAGTAGTATAGCGGCCTCCTTGCTTATTGTCGGGCAATTCCATAATTGGCCTGACTATAAGAGGGGCGCTAGAGAGCGCGTCACGTGCTCTGTCTGTCGGTCGGGAGGTATAAAGTAGGGGTGACCCCCACTTGTTACCCCCCGATTGTGACGTACTGGTAGCCAGCGCGGGGGATTTCTGAGTGACCCCCCCGGTGGTTTGTGACATATTGGTGGCAAGCGGTGGGATCGAGATAATAGTGTGTGTGAGTGTGAGACCCATACTCCCAGACACTAAAGACTGCCTGCAGCAGCTGTGGCTGCTGGGGTCTTCAGACTAGCTCAACACTAGAGTGTCAGAGTGCAGATACTGTAAGGTGTGTGGAGGCATCAGGTGTCAGTTCTGTGTCAGTGACCAAAAGTCTGCAAGAATGGCTGATAGCACCAGGAGCAAAGCCAAAGGAATGGCCGATGCTCAGGCCAGAGACGATGAGGAGGTTGTCCACGAGCCCTCCAGGAGCCCGACGCCAGAGAACAGCTCTGCAGAGGACATCGCACAACCTGGGACTGCTGGACAAGATGAGGAGGAGCTCGCCCAAGGTTCCTCAACGAGCCAGATGCCAGCCCTCCGCTCTGCAATGGACAGTGAAGCACCAGGCTCCGCAGCGGGCCGCAGATCACCACGTGCCATTCCACCGAGCCTGGGAGGCTCGGATAGCCTTCTTCAAATGGCTATGGCCCTTCTCCAGGCTGGAGACCGGGATACCTACGAGATACTCATGGCAGAGCGCAGGGCAGAGCGGCAGGCAGCGCGTGAAGAGCGCCAGGCAGAGCGTGACTACCAGCTGCAGCTAGCTCAGCTCCGGCCCTCATCAGCCACACGTGACCTTCAAGACACCAAACTTCCAAAGGTCCGTGTTGAGGACTTCCCAGTGCTGGAGAAGGATGGAGACTTGGACTCTTTCTTGACTGCTTTTGAGCGGACTTGCTTGCAGCACCATCTGAACAAGGACCAGTGGGCCAAATACCTGACCCCCCGTTTAAGGGGTAAGGCCCTGGATATCCTTGGGGACTTGCCTGCTGAGGCGGATCAGGGCTACGACACCATCAAGCGGGCCCTGATTCAACAGTACAACCTCACCCCGGAGTCCTACCGCAAGAAGTTCCGGAGCCTACAGAAGGGACCAAAGGACTCCTGGGCTGACCACCGGCGGGCACTTGCCCGAGCTGCCGACCACTGGACCCAAGGCCTGCAGCTTTCCACCGGACCGGAGATCCTGGACTTGTTCATCACGGAGCAACTCTTGTGGAACTGCCCTGAGGATCTCCGCCAGTTCATCCGAGACCAGAAGCCAAAGGGATCCACGGCTACAGCTGCCCTGGCAGATGACTACACCAACAATCGGGCTCCTGAAGCCAGGAGAGCAGCCACCAGCAGCACCTGGAGAGGGGGTAAGATGAACTCTGCGACTGCCCCACCTGCCCCTAGACTGCAGGGGGTGTCCCCCTCAACTCCCCTCTCCAGGCCCGTGGCAGAACCAAGACGGTGCCACCAGTGCAACCTACCTGGACACTTCAAGGCCATGTGCCCTCAGCGTCCCAAGGCCCCGGCTCCGTCCCCGTCCCAAGGGCCGCCCAAGGTGTATTGTGTGGGTGGGGGTGGTGGTAGGTCCCTGGACAGCTTCCAACCTGTCACCGTCGGCCAGTCTGTGACCATAGGACTGCGAGACAGCGCCTCGGAGGTGACTCTGGTGCGGCCTGAGATGGTGTCCCCCCAAGACTTGATCCCTGGAAAAACCCTCGCTGTCTCCGGGATTGGAGGCATTGACCCGGCGCTGCCTGTTGCTGACATTTATGTGGACTGGGGCGCAGGGCGAGGGGTGAGGGAGGTGGGGGTAACTGATCGGATCCCTGCAAACGTGCTACTTGGGACAGATTTGGGGCAAATAACCTCCCAGTTTGGCCCCGCCCCAAAGGCTGAACCTTCAGCCAGTGCTGACGTGCCTCCGGACAATGTTAATGTGTTATCTATGAATGATGTAAGGGAGGAGGGAGTGAACTCTGATATTTCTGCTTGCACAGACACCATAGACACACACGCAGCTGCAGCTGTGACAGGGGAGGGGGTCAGAGAAGGGTGTGACAATGCCTCTACAAGTAACCAGCCTGTGAGCTGGGATCTGCTGCCCTCTGCAGGGATAAGCAGAGAGCAGGGTGCTGCAGGGGGAGGACCAGTATGTGGGGTGGGGGCTACCACAGCAAATGTGGGGTCCCCAGAGATTTCACAGCGGGGTTCTGTTGCTGCAGGAGGGGAACAGGCAGGTGAGATTGGGGCCAGTCCAGGAGCGGAAGTGCTCCCAGGTAAGATCTCGGTGCATGGTTCCCCCACAACCGGGGTGTCAGGAAGCCAGGTAGGTCTGCCTGAACCGGCGACTTGGTCAGGAACGGAGGAGGAGCAGGCACGACCCACGGTCGCAGCGGCTGTGGCCGCTGTCACCCGCAGTGGGAGTGCTGGAAGCCAAGGGGCCTCCCGGAGGTCCGATAGCTCTTCCCCTTCTGACCAAGTGGCAGCCGAGTCAGGTGGAGGCCAGGACACAGGTCCCGGGGTACTGACTGAAGATGTGACAGTCTCGTCGATTCTGGCCACATCTAGTCAGGAGTTTCAGGCAGCGTTAGAAGCTGACGACAGCCTGAAAGCTCTAAAGGAGCAGGCGGCACAGCCTCCCTCGGACTCGGACCCGGAGCGAGTGGTCTGGGACCAAGGACGGCTGTACCGGGCCACGGTCCAGCAGGGTTCACCGGAGGCGTGGCCCAGGGACCGACAGTTGGTGGTACCCTATCCGTTCCGGACGGAGTTGTTGCGGATCGCACATGAGATTCCGATGGCCGGACACCTAGGGATCGCTAAGACCAAGGCCAGGTTAAACCAGCATTTCTACTGGCCAAAAATGGGGGCCGATGTGGCTGCCTACTGCCGTTCGTGTGAAACCTGTCAGAGAGTGGGGAAGGCGGGGCCACGCCCCAAAGCCCCACTGGTATCTCTGCCAATCATCGATGAGCCTTTCAGGAGGGTGGCTGTGGATCTGGTCGGCCCGCTGGCCATCCCCAGCAGCTCCGGGAAACGCTTCATACTGACGGTAGTGGACTATGCCACCCGGTACCCAGAAGCAGTGGCCTTGTCGTCCATTCGGGCTGACAAGGTGGCCACCGCATTGCTGGAGATTTTCTCCCGAGTGGGTTTTCCCCAGGAAATGCTCACTGACCGGGGGACCCAATTCATGTCCCAGCTGATGGAGACCCTCTGTAAGCAAGTCCAGGTGCGACATCTGGTGGCCAGCCCGTACCATCCACAGACTAATGGCCTGTGCGAGCGGTTCAATGGCACCTTAAAGCAGATGCTTAAGATGTTGGTCGACTCCCATGGGCGTGACTGGGAGCGGTATCTCCCACACCTGTTATTTGCTTACCGGGAGGTTCCACAGGCCTCAACAGGATTCTCACCGTTTGAGCTCCTGTACGGGCGACGTGTGCGGGGCCCCCTGGCTCTGGTGAAAGAGGCTTGGGAAGGGGATTTGGCCACCCCTGGAGTGTCGGTTATCGAGTGTGTCATGCGCTTCCGGGACAAAATGCAGGCCTTGACGCAACTGGTACACGACAATATGGCTCAAGCCCAGGCCGATCAGAAGCGTTGGTACGACCAGAACGCTTGTGAGAGGACCTACCAAGTGGGTCAAAAGGTGTGGGTACTGGTCCCCGTACCACAGGACAAGCTTCAGGCAGCCTGGGAAGGCCCATACCTCGTGTACCAGCAGCTCAACCCTGTAACGTACCTGGTCACCCTGGACCCTGCCCGTGGAAGGCGGAAGCCCTTCCATGTGAACATGATGAAGGCACATCATGAGCGGGAGGCATGTGCGCTCCCCGTGTGCAACCTGCCCGAGGAGGGAGAAGCGGAAACCCTCTTGGATATGCTAGCCCAGGTTAGGGCAGGCGGATCCATTGAGGATGTGGAGGTTGGCCACCAGCTCTTGGAGGACCAACGGTCCCAGCTGTGGGCCACCCTACACCCCTTCCGGGGGTTGTTTACCAACCAGCCCGGAAGGACTGACTTGGCTGTCCATCACGTGGACACTGGGGATCATCCCCCGATCCGGCGTTCAGCATATCGGGTCTCCCTGGAGGTGCAGCAACACATGCGCCAGGAGATTGACGAGATGCTGGAGCTGGGGGTGATCCAGGCATCCAACAGCGCTTGGGCCTCGCCTGTAGTCCTCGTCCCTAAGAAGGACCGAACCACTCGGTTCTGCGTGGACTACAGGGGGCTCAATGCTGTCACGGTCGCCGATGCGTACCCAATGCCACGCATCGATGACCTGCTCGATCAGTTGGCCGGGGCTCAGTACCTGACCATCATGGACCTGAGCCGGGGATATTGGCAGATCCCCCTGACTCGCAAGGCCAGGGAACGCTCTGCCTTTATTACCCCATTTGGACTGTACGAGTCCACGGTGATGCCATTCGGGATGAGGAATGCCCCTGCCACTTTCCAGCGGATGGTCAACACCCTGCTCAAGGGACTTGAAGGGTACGCGGCCGCGTACCTGGATGACATTGCCGTCTTCAGTCCCACCTGGGAGGACCACCTAGAGCATCTAGCACAGGTGCTCAGGCGGATCCACCGGGCAGGTTTGACCATCAAGCCGGGAAAGTGTCAGCTGGCCATGAGCGAGGTCCAGTACCTCGGTCACCGGGTAGGTGGGGGAACGCTGAAGCCCGAGCCTGAGAAAGTGGAGGCCATCGCATCCTGGCCCACCCCCAGGACCAAGAAGCAGGTGATGTCCTTCTTGGGGACCGCTGGGTACTATAGGAGGTTTGTTCCATGCTATAGTAGCCTAGCAAAGCCCTTGACGGACCTCACCAAGAAGAAGCTGCCCTCTGCAGTCGATTGGACAGTGGACTGCGAGACAGCCTTCCGGGCCCTAAAGGACGCCCTGTCCAGCCCGCCCGTACTACAGGCAGCCGACTTCACGCGGCCGTTTGTAGTACAGACCGACGCCAGTGACTTCGGCCTCGGTGCGGTGCTCAGCCAGGTGGACTCTGCGAGCCAAGAGCACCCAGTCTTGTACCTGAGCAGGAAGCTGTTACCAAGGGAAGTTGCCTATTCCACGATGGAGAAGGAGTGCCTGGCCATAGTGTGGGCCCTGCAGCGTCTGCAACCCTATCTATACGGGCGCCACTTCATCGTGGAGACGGACCACCATCCCCTCAGCTGGTTGCACACCGTCTCTGGGACGAATGGGCGATTGTTGCGATGGAGCCTTGCGCTCCAGCAATACAACTTCACCATTCGCCACAAAAGGGGCCGTGACCACGGTAACGCAGACGGGCTGTCCCGACAAGGAGAGGTCGCGGACGGGCGCACGGGGGAACACGAGTGTGCTGCCCCCTAGCGCCCTCAAAAGGGGGGAGGTGTGAGGTAAATCCGGAGATATGACGATAAATCATGATATTCAAGTATGTCAGGAAGCCCTCTCCTGGTGTCCCCCCCCCCCCCTTTCCTTCACACAACTGGTTTAACAACAAACTCCATGGCCATGTCCTGTGATATGGAAATTAGGTGGCTTTAGGACAAAGGACACAGGATGACTCCCTGCCGTCACCCTGTAACAAGAGCTGTATCTCATTAGCAAGGCTATGGAAATAGCCAGACAGAACGACTCCAGTAAAAAATGGTTCATATCTCGCAAGCCATATTTCCGATAAATATGGCAACCATAAAAATGGTGTCTCCGCATGCAGACGATGCCGGCACACCCTTTTTATGGGAGCAGGACATCGGGAAATGCCCCAGGCGTGATATCAGCCGATGGGGAACTGGCAGACAGGTCATGAGTCCCCTCGTTCTGTAGCTAAATTCATAACTGTCACAATGAGAGCATTGGCGTCCGCCTACGACGCTCCCAGGCAAAGTTATGGCCCATATTCCATGTTGGGATATTGTCCATAACTCAAGCCAGGGGTGGAGCAGTGCTCCCTGTGAGGTCACGAAGGTAGGAGGGAACCTGGATTTGGCCAGGTTGATAACCCTACTTCGGCCATTTTCCAGGGTTCTTCTCGCTGGGGGCACGTGCAGGAAACATCTGTGGGAGTTCCTGGAAACCTGGTCTACAGCGCCCCCCTGTGGCCAGACGCAACAAGGTAACTGCTGGAACTGTGTATGCCTGTTTGTAACCCATGCTTTGACTGTAACTGTACTCTGACATATGTATATTCTGTAGATTCCCTATTGTATATATTGTAGTTTCTAGTGTGCTTTAGGCGATTAAATTATATAATTAATCTTGGGCTGTTCTGTTATCTCGATCTTGAATCCCACGTCTGTGTGTTCGGCTAATAGTTACCGTAAATCGGTTGGTGGCAGCGAGTTGTGCCAAGGATTATTGTGGGGAGGCCAGTGAGATCCGGGAAGATATTATATATTCCGCCCGCGGAGGTCGGGGGAATATATACCCTACTCTCACCGGGGACCCTTCAATAATCGGCATAAGTAGTATAGCGGCCTCCTTGCTTATTGTCGGGCAATTCCATAATTGGCCTGACTATAAGAGGGGCGCTAGAGAGCGCGTCACGTGCTCTGTCTGTCGGTCGGGAGGTATAAAGTAGGGGTGACCCCCACTTGTTACCCCCCGATTGTGACGTACTGGTAGCCAGCGCGGGGGATTTCTGAGTGACCCCCCCGGTGGTTTGTGACAAGTAGCAAAATCAACAGTCGGGTACATTCTGAGAAAAAAGGAATTGACTGGTGAGCTTGGGAACTCAAAAAGGCCTGGGCGTCCACGGATGACAACAGTGGTGGATGATCGCCGCATACTTTCTTTGGTGAAGAAGAACCCGTTCACAACATCAACTGAAGTCCAGAACACTCTCAGTGAAGTAGGTGTATCTGTCTCTAAGTCACCAGTAAAGAGAAGACTCCATGAAAGTAAATACAAAGGGTTCACATCTAGATGCAAACCATTCATCAATTCCAAAAATAGACAGGCCAGAGTAAAATTTGCTGAAAAACACCTCATGAAGCCAGCTCAGTTCTGGAAAAGTATTCTATGGACAGATGAGGCAAAGATCAACCTGTACCAGAATGATGGGAAGAAAAAAGTTTGGAGAAGAAAGTGAACGTCACATGATCCAAGGCACAGCACATCCTCTGTAAAACATGGTGGAGGCAACGTGATGGCATGGGCATGCATGGCTTTCAATGGCACTGGGTCACTTGTGTTTATTGATGACATAACAGCAGACAAGAGTAGCCGGATGAATTCTGAAGTGTACCGGGATATACTTTCAGCCCAGATTCAGCCAAATGCCGCAAAGTTGATCGGACGGCGCTTCATAGTACAGATGGACAATGACCCCAAGCATACAGCCAAAGCTACCCAGGAGTTCATGAGTGCAAAAAAGTGGAACATTCTGCAATGGCCAAGTCAATCACCAGATCTTAACCCAATTGAGCATGCATTTCACTTGCTCAAATCCAGACTTAAGACGGAAAGACCCACAAACAAGCAAGACCTGAAGGCTGCGGCTGTAAAAGGCCTGGCAAAGCATTAAGAAGGAGGAAACCCAGCATTTGGTGATGTCCATGGGTTCCAGACTTAAGGCAGTGATTGCCTCCAAAGGATTCGCAACAAAATATTGAAAATAAAAATATTTTGTTTGGGTTTGGTTTATTTGTCCAATTACTTTTGACCTCCTAAAATGTGGAGTGTTTGTAAAGAAATGTGACAATTCCTACAATTTCTAGCAGATATTTTTGTTCAAACCTTCAAATTAAACGTTACAATCTGCACTTGAATTCTGTTGTAGAGGTTTCATTTCAAATCCAATGTGGTGGCATGCAGAGCCCAACTCGCCAAAATTGTGTCACTGGCCAAAGATTTCTGGACCTAACTGTATATCGGGTTACCAACGCTGACTCCTTAGATAAACCCTGGACTTATTGCAAACAGCTGATTGTTCCTCAGAAATACAGAGTTTCCCTATTACACCTGGCTCATGACATTCCTACTGCCGGCCATCAAGGGAAAACCCGCACCGAGAGACGATTGACTCAAATTTTCTATTGGCCTGGAATTTCTCAAGCAGTGGCGCATTTCTGCCGAACTAGCGACATATGTCAGCGTAGAGGGCGACCCGGAGATCACCCAAAGGCACCCTTGCAACCACTCCCTATCATAGAAGAACCCTTTCAAAGAGTAGCTGTTGATATCATCGGACCACTGGCTAAACCAAGTAAATCTGGAAAGCAGTACATTCTCACTGTTGTGGACTACGCCACCCGATATCCAGAAGCCGTGGCCTTGTCAAGTATTTCTGCAGCCAAGGTGGCCGAGGCCCTTGTTACCATTTTCACCCGAGTAGGATTCCCAAGTGAGATCTTATCGGACCAAGGCTCCCAGTTTATGTCAGAGTTGGTGCAGTATCTGTGGCGCACCTGTGGAGTACGAGCAATTCGAACTACAGCATACCATCCTCAAACCAATGGACTTTGTGAACGGTTTAATCAAACACTGAAAAATATGCTAAGGGCCTTCACTGACAGGGATTCCGACTGGGAGAAGTACCTACCCCATCTCCTGTTCGCCTATCGGGAAGTTCCCCAGGAGTCCACTGGGTTTTCCCCCTTTGAACTACTCTATGGAAGAAAGGTCAGAGGACCCTTAACTCTGCTAAAGGAATATTGGGAGGGGCAAGTTGAAGATACAGGAACCCCTGTTGTTCCATATGTCCTCAAGCTTGGTGAAACCCTGGCTCAACTTGCTTTTTTGGCTCAGGATCATGTGCGGATGGCTCAAACCAGACAGAAGACATGGTATGACCGCAACGCACGCTATCGAGAATTTGTAGAGGGACAACAAGTCTTAATGATTGTTCCCCATTGGCAAAATAAACTCCAGACAACATGGGAGGGTCCCTTCCGGGTTCTCAGAAAACTAAACGACACCAATAACCTTCTTGCTCTAGATGATCAGGGTCTAAGACAAAGGACTGTCCATGTGAATATGATTAAGGAGTACCATGACCGGACATTACCTATGATAGCAAGCTGTTGGCTGGCATCAGAAGATGGGCAGGAGGATGAGGACCCATTACCTGATCTTGTTGAAGCAGCCAGAGCCCCATCCACTGTGGAACAGGTTCCTCTGAGAGATCACTTAGATTCCTTACAGAAAAAACAAATGCTGGGAGTGCTCCATCAGAGACAGGCTGCTTTCTCATCCCGACCAGGTTGAACCACAGTAACCCAACATCATGTGGACACTCAGGGCTTTCGTCCCATACAGCAGGCTCCCTACCGGGTACCAGAATCAGTTAGAAACACCATGCAGCATGAGCTGGAGGAGATGTTACAGCTGGGGGTGATTCAGGCCTCCCATAGTCCTTGGGCCGCTCCTGTTGTGTTAGTACCCAATAAAGATGGGAGTACTAGATTTTTGTGAGGACTACAGATGACTAAATGACCATACCGTCAGTGATGCTTACCCAATGCCCCACATTGATGAACTTCTAGACCGGCTAGCTGGGGCACGATACGTCACCACCTTGGATCTCAGTAAGGGATACTGGCAAATTCCCCTGACGGAGGAAGGTAGAGAAAGGTCGGCTTTTATAACCCCCTTTGGTCTGTATGAATTTCTAAACATGCCTTTCGGAATGAAAAACGCCCCTGCAACCTTTCAGAGAATGGTGGACCAGATCCTCCGGGGATGTGGCGACTTCGCTTGTGCCTACCTGGATGATATCGCCGTCTTCAGCCACACATGGGAGGAACATCTGAATCAAGTAGCTGTTGTTCTTGACCGGATTCTCACAGCAGGCCTAACTATTTGACCCGATAAATGCCAATTGGGGATGGGTGAAGTCCAATACCTAGGGCATCGAGTAGGAGGAGGGAAGTTACGTCCTGAACCTGCCAAAATCCAGGCTATTACAGACTGGCCTGTACCCCAAACCAAGAAACAAGTTATGGCTTTTCTGGGCACTGCCAGTTATTACCGAAAATTTGTTTCTCATTTCAGCAGTGTGGCCAAGCCCCTTACAGACCTCACGAAGAAAACGATGCCCCGGCTGGTGATCTGGACTCCAGCCTGTGATGAGGCTTTTAACCGGCTGAAGGACGCTCTGATCTGCGATCCTGTCCTGGCTGCTCCAGACTACAAGCGGAGATTCATTGTGCAAACGGACGCCTCTGCTTATGGACTGGGAGCTGTCCTCAGCCAGGTGAATGCAGCCGGGGAGGAGCACCCCATTGCCTACCTCAGCAGGAAACTGCTGGACCGAGAAGTGGCCTATGCAACTGTTGAGAAGGAATGTCTGGCTGTAGTGTGGGGCCTTAAGAAACTACGGCCGTATCTGTATGGACGGGAATTCACTGTGGTTACTGATCACAATCCCCTCACCTGGCTGAACAGAGTCTCTGGGGACAATGGACGCTTACTGCGATGGAGCCTGGCTCTGCAGCCCTATAACTTTACCATACAGTATAGAAGAGGCAGCCAACACGAAATGCAGATGGACTGTCCAGGCAAGAGGAGCCCTGAGTCAGGGTTGGCATGTTTACATGCACTTGACAAGTGACCTGTTGAGGTCACTAGTCCGTGCACAAAATGAGGGGGGAAGGGGTTGTAACATTATATCCCCCCAGCCTGTATCATATTGCAATCAGGCTTCAGCAGTAGCTATTGTCCTTGATTTGGTGGGGGTTGCATATACATTGTTCTCCTCTGCAGGGGGCTTCCCTAGTACACAATCTCTGGAGACTGTGTCTAGGAACTTCTTTCTAACTAGTAGCTACAAGTAGCAAATGTTAAGGGGGTGGATCTAAGGAGAAGTGGGAGATTCAGACACGTTTTTAGTTTAGTTATGCTTTGTTGGGTGAAGGGTGAGGACCTGTGCTGAGGCCAGCTCCTTTTTGCCCGTACATGGACGATTGGACATTGAGGATCAGCTGCCACGCTGCTGGATTTAGGGAACGCATCTGAGGACTGTTGCATTCTCCTTGGCGTCGTATTTCCCCAGATCTGTTTCCTTTGTGTGGACTCTAAAGAACCATTTGGATATTGGATGTTTTATGCTCCCTGCCTCATTAAATCTTCTTGGATTGTTCATCGGTCTGGTGTCCCTTACTGCTCTGTCGCATACCCCGTCACAGTACCTCCTATAGATGGGACCCCCGTACTGCACGTACCTCCTATAGATGGGACCCCCGTACTGCACGTACCTCCTATAGATGGGACCCCCGTACTGCACGCACCTCCTATAGATTGGACCCACGTACCGCAGGTCCCTCCCATAGATGAGACCCCCGTACCTCAGGTACCTCCTTTAGATGGGACCCCCGTACCGCACGCACCTCCTATAGATGGGATCCCCGTACCGCATGTACTTTCTATAGATGGGACCCCCTTACCGCAGGTACCTCCTATAGATGGGACCCCCTTACCGCAGGTACCTCCTATAGATGGGACCCTCGTACCGCACGCACCTCCTATAGATGGGACCCCCGTACCGCACGCACCTCTTATAGATGGGACCCCCGTACCGCATGCACCTCCTATAGAAGGGAACCCCGTACCGCATGTACCTCCTACAGATGGGACCCCCTTACCGCAGGTACCTCCTATAGATGGGACCCCCGCACTGCACGTACCTCCAATAGATGGGACCCCCGCACTGCACGTACCTCCTATAGATGGGACCCCCGCACTGCACGTACCTCCAATAGATGGGACCCCCGCACTGCACGTACCTCCTATAGCTGTGACCTGCTGTCACACGGAGCTTGGCTCATACCTCTCTGGGTGTCATGGCGGCATCAGACTGCAGACTCTGACTCTCCACACTAGTTCCTCTGGTGCTGGTTGTGTTCGCGTCCTGTAATGATCCGGTTGTAACCATCGGAGGACTGATCACTGTTCACGGTAGAGATGAGTGACCCTGAGGTTCACATTTCAACCAAACACCACATTTTATAATCAAGGTTCGGGTTCGAGGATCGGATGCTTTACATGCGAACAAAACTCTTTTGAGCAACGCGGCGCTCTGGTGGGCTGTGTGTGCTCTGGTGGGCTGTACGCTCTCTGGTGGGCTGTGCGCTCTCTGGTAGGCTGTGCGCTCTCTGGTGGGCTGTGCGCTCTCTGGTAGGCTGTGCGCTCTCTGGTGGGCTGTGTGTGCTCTGGTGGGCTGTACGCTCTCTGGTGGGCTGTGCGCTCTCTGGTAGGCTGTGCGCTCTCTGGTGGGCTGTGCGCTCTCTGGTGGGCTCTGCGCTCTCTGGTGGGCTCTGCGCTCTCTGGTGCGCTCTCTGGTGGGCTCTGCGCTCTCTGGTGGGCTCTGCGCTCTCTGGTAGGCTGTGCGCTCTCTGGTAGGCTGTGCGCTCTCTGGTACGTTCTGTGCTCTCTGGTGGGCTCTGCGCTCTCTGGTACGCTCTGCGCTCTCTGGTGGGCTCTGCGCTCTCTGGTGGGCTGTGCGCTCTCTGGTGGGCTGTGCGCTCTCTGGTGGGCTCTGCGCTCTCTGGTGGGCTCTGCGCTCTCTGGGGGGCTCTGCGCTCTTTGGGGGGCTCTGCGCTCTTTGGTGGGCTCTGCGCTCTTTGGTACGCTCTGCGCTCTCTGGTGGGCTCTGCGCTCTCTGGTGGGCTCTGCGCTCTCTGGTAGGCTCTGCGCTCTCTGGTGGGCTCTGCGCTCTCTGGTACGCTCTGCGCTCTCTGGTAGGCTCTACGCTCTCTGGTGGGCTGTGCGCTCTCTGGTATGCTCTGCGCTCTCTGGTGGGTTGTGCGCTCTCTGGTGGGCTCTGCGCTCTGGCGGGCTGTGCGCTCTCTGGCGGGCTGTGCGCTCTCTGGCGGGCTGTGCGCTCTCTGGCGGGCTCTGCGCTCTCTGGTGGGCTCTGCGCTCTCTGGTAGGCTCTGCGCTCTCTGGTCGGCTCTGCGCTCTTTGGTACGCTCTGCGCTCTCTGGTGGGCTCTGCGCTCTCTGGTGGGCTGTGTGCTCTCTGGTACGCTCTGCGCTCTCTGGTACGCTCTGCGCTCTCTGGTACGCTCTGCGCTCTCTGGTGGGCTCTGCGCTCTCTGGTGGGCTCTGCGCTCTCTGGTGGGCTCTGCGCTCTCTGGTGGACTCTGCGCTCTCTGGTGGGCTGTGCGCTCTCTGGTGGGCTCTGCGCTCTCTGGTGGGCTCTGCGCTCTCTGGTGGGCTCTGCGCTCTCTGGTGGGCTCCGCGCTCTCTGGTGGGATGTGCGCTCTCTGGTAGGCTCTGTGCTCTCTGGTGGGCTGTGCGCTCTCTGGTGGGCTCTGCGCTCTCTGGTGGGCTGTGCGCTCTCTGGTGGGCTGTGCGCTCTCTGGTGGGCTCTGCGCTCTCTGGTGGGCTCTGCGCTCTCTGGTGGGCTGTGCGCTCTCTGGTGGGCTGTGCGCTCTCTGGCGGGCTCTGCGCTCTCTGGTGGGCTCTGTGCTCTCTGGTGGGCTCTGTGCTCTCTGGTACGCTCTGTGTTCGGGTTTGCTCGGGTACGCTCGGTGCTCGGGTACGCTCAGTGCTCAGCCCAGTGCGAGCCACTTGCAGTGTCTGAACGGCGCTCATTGGGGGAAAAAACAGCGTCATCACATTTACGGTGCAAAAAAAAAAAGTTTAAAAAATCCCGTCCACCCTCCCCCGGAAGTGATCCTCTTATGGCTGGCTGTATGTGGGCGGAGACTCAAACTGCCAATCAGTGCCTTGATCCGGGGTTCGGGTCACGCTGGAGCCTGTGGATCTCGGCTCCTTTGCTGCCGGTGAACCGAGCCTTGACGGAACCGCTCGTCTCTAGATAACGGATCCGTTATTGTTTTATAGCATTAAATAGATAAATAAGCAACATGTATATGATATCCCGCCCTCTGCATCGTCTCTCAGCGGTCCTATTGTGTGAAGTCACCGCGTGACATTTACGCTCACACCTACGGACGTCTTGTGCACTACACAACACAGGGGACCCAATAACAATGGTGGCTCTAGGGAGAGGGGAACCTAACATAAGGCTGATCCCTACACTCCTCATGTCCCTATACCAGTTCTCTGAACCTGTCACCGAGCAGGATACCTCGTACCCTGGCTTGTAAGCAGGCTGGCGAGAGCGCTAGTCACTCCACTACAAATATAACATAGGTTCCCCTCTCCCTATATCTACCCCTAACATAAGGCTGATCCCTACACTCCTCATGTCCCTATACCAGTTCTCTGAACCTGTCACCGAGCAGGATACCTCGTACCCTGGCTAGTAAGCAGGCTGGCGAGAGCGCTAGTCCCTCCACCACAAATATAACATAGGGGTAGGTATAGGGAGAGGGGAACCTAACATAAGGCTGATCCCTACACTCCTCATGTCCCTATACCAGTTCTCTGAACCTGTCACCGAGCAGGATACCTCGTACCCTGGCTAGTAAGCAGGCTGGCGAGAGCGCTAGTCCCTCCACTACAAATATAGCATAGGGGTAGATATAGGGAGAGGGGAACCTAACATAAGGCTGATCCCTACACTCTTCATGTCCCTATACCAGTTCTCTGAACCTGTCGCGGAGCAGGATACCTCATACCCTGGCTAGTAAGCAGGCTGGCGAGAGTGTTAGTCCCTTCACTACAAATACAACATAAGGGTAGATATAGGGGCAGGGGAACAGCACAAACATGAAAGCTGCGACAACTGATTATAAGCGGCAGCTCTCCAGCAGTTCCTCGAGGCGTGCAGTCACCTGGCTGGTCAGAAACAGACGCTGAAGGAAGGGGAGACAACTAAGGAGATAGGAGGGATAAGAAACTGCTGCACAAGAGGTGATGAGCTGGGAGCTGCAGCAGGAAACACTGACACGAACCCCGAAGTGCGATGATACATAACCTGCGGATCCACCCCAGAGTGGCTCATCTCTACCCGTGAGGGACACTCGGCACAGCCATACAGTAAGCTGCCACCGTGGGCCTTTCATGTGAAATGGAAAGCTTTTTAGACCTTTTTGTCAGTCCCAAATTCAATAATTAAAAAACAAAAAAAATGAGGTGGGGTTCCCCTTATTTTTGTTATCCAGCTATTGTGAAGCAGACGGCAGCTTCTCTGTGGCTGGTAAATCAAAGCAGAGGTCCCCCACACGGTTACTTTATATAAATAATTTAAAGTTAAATGTAAAAAAAAAAAGTAAGGTGCCCCCCAAATTAGATCACTAGCCAAGGTAAAGCAGACAGCTGTGGTCTGATATTCCCAGGCTAGGGAGACCCAGAGGTGGCGCATCCATTAGATGCTCATCCCATTGCCCTAGTGCTGTTGTAAGTGGGGCAATACATGGGGTTGATGCCACCTCTGAATTGCCAGTTGGCATCAAGCCCTGGTATTAGTAATGAGTGGGCGTCTATCAGACACCCCCATTACTAATCCAGTAATTGTAAATTAAAAAACAAACAAACACCAATAACATTATATTTATAATAAAACCAGGCCTGCGGAGTCGGTAACCAAACCTCCGACTCCAACGCCACAATTTCCCTGACATCCCTCTATAAAGTTTTCCCTCCGCTCTCTATACAGACACATCGGCAGGTTTTTCCCTCCGCTCTCTATACAGACACATCTGCAGGTTTTTCCCTCCGCTCTCTATACAGACACATCTGCAGGTTTTTCTCTCTGCTCTCTATAAAGACGCATCTGCAGGTTTTTCCCTCCATTCTCTATACAGACACATCTGCGGGTTTTTCCCTCCGCTCTCTATACAGACACATCTGCAGGTTTTTCCCTCCGCTCTCTATACAGACACATCTGCAGGTTTTTCCCTCCGCTCTCTATACAGACACATCTGCAGGTTTTTCTCTCTGCTCTCTATAAAGACACATCTGCAGGTTTTTCCCTCCGCTCTCTATACAGACACATCTGCAGGAACAATTCACCAAAAACATGAATGCTAATTTCTACTCCCTAATTAATAAACCTACCTCCCTCATGGCCAAAAGAATCAAACAAATGAGAATCAAAAAACGTATTCATCAAATAAAGAAGACAGATGGTTCCCTAGCCATACACCCAAGAGACATAGTTGACTCATTTGCCGAGTTTTACACAAAAATTTATAATTTGAAAAATGATCCTCTGACCCCTCAACCCACTGAGGCCATAATTAAAGGATTTTTAAACAAAGTCAACCTCCCGCAATTGTCCCATTCCCAATTGGAAACACTAAGGCTATGTGCCCACGCTAGAATGTCCCTGCGGATTTTTTTGCCTGAAAATCCGCGACTTTCGCGGCAAATCCGCACCCGCGGATTTGCCGCGGATTTACTGCGGATTTGCCGCGGATTTTGATGCGGATTTTTTTTTTTTTTTTTCCCCATTCAAAGCCAAAAATCCGCACCAAATCTGCACCAAACAATTGACATGCTGCAGATTTTTCCGGATCAAAATCCGCGGCAAATCCGCCGCGGAAAAATCCGCAGCATGGGCACAGCATTTCCAAAATGCCATTGAAATGGCTTGGAAGTGCTGCTGCTGCAGATTTTCGGCAAATCCGCGGTAAATCCGCGGCAAAATCCGCGGTAAATCCGCGGTAAATCCTGTAGCGTGGGCACATAGCCTAAGCGTACCCTTTTCAGAACCCGAGATATTAAAAATAATTTCTGGTCTAAAAAATGGAAAAGCCCCAGGGCCAGACGGCTTCAGTGGTGAATATTATAGGGCCTTTTCCGCAATCTTGACACCTCATCTGGTTGAGGTCTTCAATAACGCATCTCTGATGGGTTCCTTTCTGAAAGAGATGCTTGAAGCGGTCGTCATAGTGATCCCTAAAACAAAAGAAGGTACTGATCTGGTCAAGAACTATAGACCGATATCACTCATAAATACCGACATAAACATTTATGCTAAAGCAATTGCCACTAGGCTTAAAGCAACCCTTCCTAAACTTATCAATTTGATCAGATGGGCTTCATCAAAGGACGTCAAACCCCAGATGGTGTCAGGAGAGTGTTAAACCTCATCTCACATATTAATACTAAGAAAAACCCCTTTTTATTGATTGCACTTGATGCGGAAAAGGCCTTTTGATAGGGTGGATTCAAGGTATTGCCAGCTTACCCTGTCTAGATTCGGCTTCACAAACCAAATGATAAAATCCATCATGGCCCTCTATACATGTCCCACAGCCAAGGTATTCGCAAATAATCACTTATCACAACCATTTGGAATTACAAATTGCACAAGGCAGGGTTGCCCCTTGTCACCGCTTCTTTTTGTGTTGGCCATAGAACCCATGGCGGTTTTAATCAGAGAAGATTCAAACATTCAGGGCATTAAAACAAAGAATTATCACCACAGAATAGGCCTTTTTGCGGATGATGTAATTCTCTCATTGTCTGATCCTGTAAACGCTCAATCTATACTCCATGAATTCTCCGTTGCTTCCTATTACGAACTAAACATGGAGAAATCAAAAATTCTCCCATTTTTCCTTGATCACTCAACCATCCAAACCATAAAAAAATGGTCCTCTTTTTCCTGGGCAGAGAACGCAATAATATATCTGGGAATTCAAATAACAAACAACCTACATACTTTAGTGACATTAAATATGGAAAACCTCCTAGAAACTACAAGAAACTGCCTCCCTGTTCATAAAGGACATGGCTTGGAGATCACTATCCTTTAAAATGATCATTCTACCTAAGACACTCTACTTTTTAGAGCTGTTCCGCTCACTATACCCCCGCTAGATCTATTCCGCTCACTATACCCCCGCTAGATCTATTCCGCTCACTATACCCCCGCTAGATATATTCCGCTCACTATACCCCCGCTAGATATATTCCGCTCACTATACCCCCGCTAGATCTATTCCGCTCACTATACCCCCGCTAGATCTATTCCGCTCACTATACCCCCGCTAGATCTATTCCGCTCACTATACCCCCGCTAGATCTATTCCGCTCACTATACCCCCGCTAGATCTATTCCGCTCACTATACCCCCGCTAGATCTATTCCGCTCACTATACCCCCGCTAGATCTATTCCGCTCACTATACCCCCGCTAGATATATTCCGCTCACTATACCCCCGCTAGATATATTCCGCTCACTATACCCCCGCTAGATCTATTCCGCTCACTATACCCCCGCTAGATCTATTCCGCTCACTATACCCCCGCTAGATCTATTCCGCTCACTATACCCCGCTAGATCTATTCCGCTCACTATACCCCCGCTAGATCTATTCCGCTCACTATACCCCCGCTAGATCTATTCCGCTCACTATACCCCCGCTAGATCTATTCCGCTCACTATACCCCCGCTAGATATATTCCGCTCACTATACCCCCGCTAGATATATTCCGCTCACTATACCCCCGCTAGATCTATTCCGCTCACTATACCCCCGCTAGATCTATTCCGCTCACTATACCCCCGCTAGATCTATTCCGCTCACTATACCCCCGCTAGATATATTCCGCTCACTATACCCCCGCTAGATATATTCCGCTCACTATACCCCCGCTAGATCTATTCCGCTCACTATACCCCCGCTAGATCTATTCCGCTCACTATACCCCCGCTAGATCTATTCCGCTCACTATACCCCCGCTAGATCTATTCCGCTCACTATACCCCCGCTAGATCTATTCCGCTCACTATACCCCTGCTAGATCTAAACAAACTCCAAAACATTCTAAATGGCTTTGTCTGGGATCACAAGAGGCCTAGGGTCTCCAAATCCATCCTAATGAAGCGAAAAAGGAAAGGAGGGTATGGTCTGCCGAATGTCGAATGCTATTACAAGACTACTATCATTAAACAGAGCCTTAACCGGCCACAGAACAACCATTATTTACCTTGGGTAGATCTTGAACTTGCATCAAACAATTCTTCTTCCCTGAAATCACTCATTTTACTTTATATTCTCAATCCTAAACTACCCCTACCTCAGGCCTCCACTTTGGCTTCTATCGTATTGGCATGGAAGAATTTGTGCAGAAGAAAAGCAAAGACCCCGACATTCCACCAAATTAAAAATTATCCACTAAAATTACTCGCACATATTTCTAAAGAAAACATTCCCTCCGATTGGCACGACTTCGGCCTCAGATATATAGGTGATCAGGGCCGGATTATAGGCGGGGCAGGCGGGGCTTCAGCCCCGGGGCCCCCACCAAAAGAGCTTCCAAGGGGGCCCCCACCACCAGGGCCATACTTGCCACCAGTCAGCAATTTTTTTTTTCTTTTCTTCACACCCGCTCCCCCTCCGTTAAGACAGTCTAAATCAGCTGTGTTTTCGGGGGGGGGGGGCACCTACATTTATTTGTATCTGCGTCTCTAAGACGCAAAAACAAGCTGCGGGCACAGGACGCTGATTGACCTCGGAAGTACCATCGTTTGTACTTCCGGGGTCAGAGGTGTGCCTGCTCCCTGCTCTGCTGCGGCGTCCAATGCTGCGGACGTCACAGCAGGACGCCGCGGACGTCACAGCAGGACGCCGCCGCGGAGAAGACCCACGCGCGCGGCCGGCTGGCCGGCCGCGGAGGAGAGGACCCACGCGGGCGGCCGGCTGGCTGGCCGGCCGGCCGTGGAGGAGAGGACCCACGCGGGCGGCCGGCTGGCTGGCCGGCCGGCCGCGGAGGAGAGGACCCACGCGGGCGGCCGGCTGGCTGGCCGGCCGCGGAGGAGAGGACCCACGCGGGCGGCCGGCTGGCTGGCCGGCCGCGGAGGAGAGGACCCACGCGCGCGGGCCGGCCGCGGAGGAGAGGACCCACGCGCGTGGCCGGCCGCGGAGAAGACCCACGCCGCGGCCAGGAGAGGAGACTAACCGGAGCAGGAGAATGGCCGCGGCACCGGAACAGCAGCAGGACGATGGCGGCCTATACCGGAGCAGCAGGAGGATGGCATCAGAGCAGGTAGGGACAGAGCTGAAGAAAGATGTGTGGTGTGATGCAGAGCTGTGTGGTGTGATGCAGAGCTGTGTGGTGTGATGCAGAGCTGTGTGGTGTGATGCAGAGCTGTGTGTGAAGCAGAGCTGTGTGTGAGTGTGTGTGTGAAAGAGAGCTGTGTGTGTGTGAAGCAGAGCTGTGTGTGAAGCAGAGCTGAAGAAATGTGTGGTGTGAAGCAGAGCTGTGTGTGTGTCTGTGTGTGAAGCAGAGCTGTGTGTGTGAGTGTGTGTGTGAAGCAGAGCTGTGTGTGAAGCAGAGCTGAAGAAATGTGTGGTGTGAAGCAGAGCTGTGTGTGTGTCTGTGTGTGAAGCAGAGCTGTGTGTGTGTGTGTGAAAGAGAGCTGTGTGTGTGAAGCAGAGCTGTGTGTGAAGCAGAGCTGAAGAAATATGTGTGGTGTGAAGCAGAGCTGTGTGTGTGTCTGTGTGTGAAGCAGAGCTGTGTGTGAGTGTGTGAAAGAGAGCTGTGTGTGTGAAGCAGAGCTGTGTGTGAAGCAGAGCTGAAGAAATATGTGTGGTGTGAAGCAGAGCTGTGTGTGTGTGTCTGTGTGTGAAGCAGAGCTGTGTGTGTGTGTGTGTGTGAAGCAGAGCTGTGTGTGAAGCAGAGCTGAAGAAAGATTTGTGGTGTGAAGCAGAGCTGTGTGTGTGTGTGAAGCAGAGCTGTGTGTGTGTGTGTGAAGCAGAGCTGTGTGTGTGTGTGAAGCAGAGCTGAAGAAAGATGTGTGGTGTGAAGCAGAGCTGTGTGTGAAGCAGAGCTGAAGAAAGATTTGTGGTGTGAAGCAGAGCTGTGTGTGTGAAGCACAGCTGTGTGTGTGTGTGAAGCAGAGCTGAAGAAAGATGTGTGGTGTGAAGCAGAGCTGTGTGTGAAGCAGAGCTGAAGAAAGATGTGTGGTGTGAAGCAGAGCTATGTGTGAAGCAGAGCTGAAGAAAGATTTGTGGTGTGAAGCAGAGCTGTGTGTGTGTGTGAAGCAGAGCTGTGTGTGTGTGTGTGAAGCAGAGCTGTGTGTGTGTGTGAAGCAGAGCTGAAGAAAGATGTGTGGTGTGAAGCAGAGCTGTGTGTGAAGCAGAGCTGAAGAAAGATTTGTGGTGTGAAGCAGAGCTGTGTGTGTGAAGCACAGCTGTGTGTGTGTGTGAAGCAGAGCTGAAGAAAGATGTGTGGTGTGAAGCAGAGCTGTGTGTGTGAAGCAGAGCTGTGTGTTTGAAGCAAAGCTGTGTGTGTGTATATATGAATCAGAGCAGTCTATGCGGCACCCCAGAACTATATGGGTCCCCCAGAGTGCTAAGCCACCCATCCCAGTAATGTGTTTGCCACCAGAGCGGTTTGCCACTCCAGTAACGTCTATGCCCCCCCCAGTAATGTCTATGCCCCCTGCCCCTCCTGTAATGTATTTATTGTAGGCCCCAGCCCCTCCTGTGATGTATATACATCAGTGCTGTGTCAGTGTGCATGGTGTGCAGTCATGTCTGTTATTGATGGCCATCATGCAACACAGCCATATGTCCTGGAGGAGCTGGAAACAAGCGGGAGAGGTGAGTGAGGCTGCTTGTGACTTCTCCATATTAACACCTGTAATGCGTCTGTGTCTGCATGTATGTCAGTGTATATGACTGTGCATATATTTGTCTGTTTAAATGTATTTTTGTGAATTTGTCTTCAAATATGTATATGTACGTATGCCTGTATGTGTATGTGTGTGTGTGTGTCTGTGTGTGGATGGGGCCCACTGAGACTCAACCGGGGACCACAAAAACCTGGAGCCGTCCCTGGCTGCCTTAACATTGGGATCAATTAAAAATATGTGAGTAAAGGCCGCTTTACACGCTGCGATATCGGTCCCGATATCGCTAGCGTGCGTACCCGCCCCCATCTGTTGCGCGACACGGGCAAATCGCTGCCCGTGCCGCACAACATCGCCCAGAGCCGTCACACATACTTACCTGTCCGGCGACGTCGCTGTGACCGGCGAACCGCCTCCTTTCTAAGGGGGCGGTCCATGCGGCGTCACAGCGACGCCACTGAAGCGTCACTTAACCGCCGCCCAATAGCAGCGGAGGGGTGGAGATGAGCGGGATGTAACATCCCGCCCACCTCCTTCCTTCTGCATAGCGGCCGGGAGGCAGGTAAGGGGAGCTTCCTCGTTCCTGCGGTGTCACACGGAGCGATGTGTGCTGCCGCAGGAACGAGGAACAACTTCGTTACTACTGCAGCAACGATATTAGAGAATGGACCCCCATGTCGCCGATTAGCGATTTTGCACGTTATTGCAACGATGCAAAATCGCTTATCGGTGTCACACGAAACGGCATCGCTAATGCGGCCGAATGTGCGTCACGAATTCCGTGACCCCAACGACTCCGCATTAGCGATGTCGCAGCGTGTAAAGCCCCCTTTACTCTACTTTCTTTGTATAAGTGACGACTGTGAGTGATCCTGGACTGTATCTGTATTGTACTGTGTGTATAAGTGACGACTGTGAGTGATCCTGGACTGTATCTGTATTGTACTGTGTGTATAAGTGACGGCTGTGAGTTATCCTGGACTGTATCTGTATTGTAGTCCTGTAAATCTGAATATGGCAGATCAGGGTAAAGGTCCAGTCACACTAAGCAACTTACCAGCGATCCCAACAACGATGGGGATCGCTGGTAAGTTGCTAGGAGGTTGCTGGTGAGATGTCACACTGCGACGCTCCAGCGATCCCGCCAGCAACCTGACCTGGCAGGGATCGCTGGAGCGTCGCTTCACAAGTTGCTGGTGAGCTCACCAGCAACCAGTGACAAGCCCCCAGCGCCGCGTGGAAGATGCTGCGCTTGGTAACTAAGGTAAATATCGGGTAACCAACCCGATATTTACCTTGGTTACCAGCGCACGCAGCTACACGTGCAGAGAGCAGGAAGCAGCGCACACTGAGCGCTGGCTCCCTGCTCTCCTAGTTACAGCACACATCGGGTTAATTACCCGATGTGTGCTGCAGCTAAATGTGCACAGAGCAGGGAGCAGCGCACAATGCTTAGCGCTGGCTCCTTGCTCTCCTAGTTACAGCACACATCGGGTTAATTAACCCGATGTGTGCTGCAGCTACATGTGCACAGAGCAGGGAGCAGCGCACAATGCTTAGCGCTGGCTCCTTGCTCTCCTAGTTACAGCACACATCGGGTTAATTAACCCGATGTGTGCTGCAGCTACATGTGCACAGAGCAGGGAGCAGCGCACAATGCTTAGCGCTGGCTCCTTGCTCTCCTAGTTACAGCACACATCGGGTTAATTAACCCGATGTGTGCTGCAGCTAAATGTGCACAGAGCAGGGAGAAGCGCACAATGCTTAGCGCTGGCTCCTTGCTCTCCTAGTTACAGCACACATCGGGTTAATTAACCCGATGTGTGCTGCAGCTACATGTGCACAGAGCTGGAGCCGGCAGCACAGGCAGTGAGAGCGGCGGAGGCTGGTAACAAAGGTAAATATCGGGTAACCAAGGACAGGGCTTCTTGGTTACCCGATGTTTACATTGGTTACCAGCCTCCGCAGAAGCCGGCTCCTGCTGCCTGCACATTTAGTTGTTGCTGTCTCGCTGTCACACACAGCGATCTGTGCTTCACAGCGGGACAGCAACAACTAAAAAATGGCCCAGGACATTCAGCAACAACCAACGACCTCACAGCAGGGGCCAGGTTGTTGCTGGATGTCACACACAGCAACATCGCTAGCAACGTCACAAAAGTTGTTCGTTAGCAGCGATGTTGCTAGCGATGTTGCTTAGTGTGACGGGGCCTTAAGATACATGTTTATTGGATTTATATCTAAATGCTACAGTTCGTGCTCTACTGTTATGGCTAAAAATGTTAACGTTTATGGGGCCCCCACCAGATTTTCTGCCCAGGGGCCCCCACCAACCTTAATCCGGCCCTGTAGGTGATATACATACTGGCCACGATTACATCCCTTTCTTAGATTTAAAGATAAGGCACAAAATTAATGACTCGGATTTTACTCTACTCATTTCCCTAAGAACTTCCCTTCACTAAATTTTAGCCAATAATATCTCTGTTCCTGAGACCGTATGCCTTCTTATCAGCAATCCCGACAAGAACATCTGGAAAACTAAAACCATTTATGATGCCATAAATGATGATATGGAACCAGTTACCCAAAGCTATATGTTGTCGTGGGGAAAAGACCTCCAAAAGAGCTTCTCAGTAGAAAATTGGCAATCAGGCCTAAAAATGACATCCTCCTCAACCTCCTCTGCGGTCTTGCATGAATCCTATTATAAAGTACTGACAAAATGGTGCTTTACGCCCTCCAAACTAACCAGAATAAATGCAGGACGGTCAGCTTTGTGTTGGCGGAATTGTGGTAAAAAAGGCACCTACTCCATATCCTATGGGAATGCCCGAAGGTTAAAGCTCTCTGGAAAGAAGTCTCAAAACTAATAAATCAGACTCGAAAATAAAACTCTTCCCTCAGATGGCTGTGATCACGAGACCTACAAGGTACAAGCTCCTCTCATATCTCAGTGGTGACTCACAGCTTTTTAACAACTAAGCAACTCATTTTGTCCAAATGAAGAACGGAACATGTTCCCAACATCTCTGATGTCATTCACCTGGGATCTATCCATCATCATTATGAGAAACGGCATGCGATAATCAATAACGTGTTCCCTTCACACCATAGAGGGTGGAATAGCTGGAATCTCTTTATAGAAAGCAATAATCCCTAGAAAATATTGATTATGCAACAGCTCCACCTCCTCTCCAGACATACCCCCTCCCCCCCTTACATCCATCCCCTCCCCCCCCCTTACATCCATACCCCCTCCCACCTCCCTCCCGCCCCTTACATGCATCCATCCCCTCCCCCCCCTTACATCCATCCCCTCCACCCCCTTACATCCATACCCCCTCCCACCTCCCTCCCGCCCCTTACATGCATCCATCCCCTCCCCCCCCTTACATCCATCCCCTCCCCCCCTTACATCCATACCCCTTCCCACCTCCCTCCCGCCCCTTACATGCATCCATCCCCTCCCCCCCCTTACATCCATCCCCTCCCCCCCTTACATCCATACCCCTTCCCACCTCCCTCCCGCCCCTTACATGCATCCATCCCCTCCCCCTCCCCTGATGGTTGTTTTTATTTTCTTCTTCTCTCTCTTGTTCTATTTCTCTTTTCTTTCAATATTATATCTAGATTAGTTTTCAGTTATTTCCTGTTAATTATAATAAGGTTAAATCACCAATATTAATTAGATACTCATTTATTTGAGAAAACTATGCACTGTAATTAGTAGGCGATTGTTCTTCCTTATCCTTTTTCCTTCCAACTTCTCCATCCCTGTTCCCTTGTTTCCCCAAATAAAAACCTTTTCCTTAATTTTTCCACCCCATTTCCCCCCCTCCAAGATATTGTTAATCTTTATGCTTAGATCAAATGTTATATTATATGTATTGACAATTCTTACTCAAAAAATCTCAAAAATGTTGTTCAATTCTTTACTTTGCCTAGAAATTAATAAAAATTATTGAAACACAGACACATCTGCAGGCTTTCCCCTCCGCTCTCTATACAGACACATCTGCAGGTTTTTGACTCCGCTCTCTATACAGACACATCTGCAGGCTTTCCCCTCCGCTCTCTATACAGACACATCTGCAGGTTTTTGACTCCGCTCTCTATACAGACACATCTGCAGGTTTTCCTCCGCTCTCTATACAGACAGATCTGCAGGTTTTTCCCTCTGCTTTCTATACAGACACATCTGGAGGTTTTTCCCTCCATTCTCTATACAGACACATCTGCAGGCTTTTCCCTCCGCTTTCTATAGACACATCTGCAGGTTTTTCCCTCCGCTCTCTATCCAGACACATCAGCAGGCTTTTGTGATGGGGTGTACAGCAGAGCAAGGAGAGACAACAGGCCGAGGATGATCCAACAGGTTTACTAACAGGAATACAGGAACAGCACACGACAAGTCCAAATAAAACAGATTCGGGGGCACCTCCCGATAATCCAAAATGCCAGATCACGACGTAATAGTCCTTTTCAAAGTCCCAGGAATCCTACACAATCCACTGGATGACGAGATCTGTCCGCAGAATCAGATCTCACTCCCTTCCTCTTCAAAACTCAGCTCCCATCTGCACTTAGAAACAGGAGTGTATTGTCTGAGCTCGTGGGCCCGCCCCTCAAGGGTAGGGGTCTATGCAATGGTTGGGCCCACTAGAAGATTCTAGAAGGTTGGCTCCGAGATGTCTACAGGTTTGTGTAGTTGGCATTATCCACTGCTTACGAAACAATGGGAAGTTCCCCTGGCTGTGTGGACAAGAGATAATTGCATTATGGGCCCAGAGACACAGGAGATGGGGGGAAGGTATGGTTACTTACATCCCAAGACATTTCAAAGTGTTCAGTAAGTACAACCAAAGGAAAGTGACATCACATCCTGACATAGTATTACAGCAAATACAGTGAGAAGGTAAAATACATCACATGGCATCTTATACAAGAAATATGGGATGGAGAAAAGCACATACATCATGACAATTCCTTCCCCTCCCAACTTGTGTACGTACTAGGGACCTCTACAGGTCGCTGGTTAAGTACACGCAGGCATGGCCGACAGGACTCAAGGCTCCTCTTGCCTGGACAGTCCATCTGCATTTTGGTGTTGGCTGCCTCTTCTATACTGTATGGTAAAGTTATAGGGTTGAAGAGCCAGGCTCCATCGTAACAAGTGTCCATTGTCCCCAGAGACTCTGTTCAGCCAGGTGAGGGGATTGTGATCAGTAACCACAGTGAATTCTCGCCCATACAGATACGGCCTTAGTTTCCTAAGGGCCCACACTACAGCCAGACATTCCTTCTCAACAGTTGCATAGGCCACTTCTTGGTCCAGCAGTTTCCGGCTGAGATAGGCGATGGGGTGTTCGTCCCCAGCTGCATTCACCTGGCTGAGGACAGCTCCCAGTCCATAAGCAGAGGCGTCCGTCTGCACAATGAATCTCCGCTTGTAGTCTGGAGCAGCCAGGACAGAATCGCAGATCAGAGCGTTCTTCAGCCGGTTAAAAGCCTCATCACAGGCTGGAGTCCAGATCACCAGCCGGGGCATTGTTTTCTTGGTCAAGTCGGTAAGAGGCTTGGCTACAGTGCTGAAATGAGAAACAAATTTTCGGTAATAACTGGCAGTGCCCAGAAAAGCCACAACTTGTTTCTTAGTTTGGGGTACAGGCCAGTCTCTAATAGCCTGGATTTTGGCAGGCTCAGGACGGAGTTTCCCTCCTCCCACTCTATGCCCTAGGTACTGGACTTCACCCATCCCCAATTGGCATTTATCGGGTCGAATAGTTAGGCCGGCTGCAAGAATCAGGTCCAGAATAACGGCTACTTGATGCAGATGTTCCTCCCACGTGTGGCTGAAGACGGCGATATCATCCAAGTAGGCACAAGCAAAGTCATCACATCCCCGGAGGATCTGGTCCACCATTCTCTGGAAGGTGGCTGGGGCATTTTTCATTCCAAAAGGCATGCTTAGAAATTCATACAGACTAAAGGGGGTTATAAAAGCGGACCGTTCTCTCCCTTCCTCCGTTAGAGGGATCTGCCAGTATCCCTTACTGAGATCCAAGGTAATGACATATCGGGACCCAGCCAGTCGGTCTAGAAGTTCGTCAATACGAGGCATTGGGTAAGGATCGCTGATGGTATGGTCGTTTAGTCGCCGATAGTCCACACAAAATCGAGTACTCCCATCCTTCTTGGGTACTAACACCACAGGGGAGGCCCAAGGGCTATGGGAGGCCTGGATTACCCCAAGCTGTAACATCTCCTCCAGTTCGTGCTGCATGGTGTTTCGAACTGATTCAGGTACCCGGTAAGGAGCCTGTTGTATGGGACGGATGCCCTGAGTGTCCACAGGATGTTGGGTGACGGTGGTTCGACCTGGTTGGGATGAGAAAGCAGCCCGTCTCTGTTGAAGCACTTCCAGGATCTGGATTTTCTGTAAGGAATCCAGGTGATCTCCCAGGGGAACCTGTTCCACAGTGGATGGGGCTCTCGCTGCTTCCACGAGATCAGGTAGAGAGTCCTCATCCTCTTGACCATCTTCTGAAGCCAACCGACAGCTTGCTATCATTGGAATGTTCCGGTCATGGTACTCCTTAATCATATTCACATGGACAGTCTTTTGCCTTAGCCCCTGATCATCTAAAGCAAGAAGGTAATTGGTATCATTCAGTTTTCTGAGAACCCGGAAGGGACCCTCCCATGTGGTCTGCAGTTTATTCTGCCGATGGGGAACAATCATTAAGACTTGTTGTCCTTCTACAAACTCCCGATAGCGTGCTTTACGGTCATACCATGTCTTCTGTCTGGTTTGAGCCATACGCAAATGACTCTGGGCAAAACTAGCAAGTTGGGCCAGGGTTTCTCGCAGCTTTAGGACATAAGGGACAACAGGGGCTCCTGCATCTTCAACTTGCCCCTCCCAGTATTCCTTGAGCAGGGTTAAGGGTCCTCGGACCTTTCTTCCATAGAGTAGTTCAAAGGGGGAGAACCCAGTGGACTCCTGGGGAACTTCCCGGTAGGCAAACAAGAGATGGGGTAGGTACGTCTCCCAGTCTGAATCTTGGTCCGTGAAGGCCCTCAGCATATTCTTCAGAGTGCCGTTGAATCGTTCACAAAGTCCATTTGTTTGGGGATGATACGGGGTCGTTCGGATCGCTCGTACTCCACAGGTGCGCCACAGACACTGGACCAACACTGACATGAACTGGGAGCCTTGGTCCGACAAGATCTCACTGGGGAATCCTACTCTGGTAAAAATAATAACCAAGGCCTCGGCCACCTTGGCTGCAGAAATACTTGACAAGGCCACGGCTTCTGGATATCAGGTGGCATAGTCCACAACAGTGAGAATGTACTGCTTTCCAGATTTACTTGGTTTAGCCAGAGGTCCAATGATATCAACAGCTATTCTATGAAAGGGTTTTTCTATCATAGGGAGCGGTTGCTGGGGTGCCTTTGGGTGATCTCCGGGTCGCCCTCTACGCTGACATATGTCACAAGTTCGGCAGAAATGCGCCACTGCTTGGGAAATCCCTGGCCAATAAAAAATTTGAGTCAATCGTCTCTCGGTGCGGGTTTTGCCTTGATGGCCGGCAGTAGGAATGTCATGAGCCAGGTGTAATAGGGGAATTCTGTACTTCTGAGGAACAATCAGCTGTTTGCTATAAGTCCAGGGTTTATCTAGGGAGTCGGCATTGGCAACCCGATACAGAAGTCCATTTTCTCTGATAATTCTTTCTCCATTCTCCCCTAGCTGCCCTATTTCAGCTCGAGCTCTAAAACTAGCAAGGGTGGGGTCAGTCTCTACTTCTTGTCTAAACTGAACTTTATCCCAAGTAACATTCATATTATCCCCACAAGAAGAATCACTCACCGGCTGTAATGGCAGTTCTGGTGGCCTCATTTCCATGGATGGGTTGTACACGTCCACATGGGCTGTTCTCTTGGCTTGACTTCTGGTTACCGCACCGACAAAGTGGCAATGAAGATTCCCCACATCATTTCCTAGAAGAACGTCTGCAGGGAGGCCGCTCATCACACCGACCACACATTGTTTTGCCCCAAAGCCATAATCCAGGGTCACACTCGCTCTTGGAATATATCTCTGGGTACCTCCTGCCAGTTCAATGGCAATTCCTGGTCCCTTTTGAATTGCTTGTGGTTGAATTACTCGGGGATCGGCTATGGTGAGGAAAGCCCCAGTGTCACGGAAGCCAACAACTTTTTGGCCATCCAGCACGACCTCCTGTAGATGTTTGTGATGAAGATCAGAAGAACAGGCGGCCAGAGCTCGCACCCCATAGACTCCGGGTAGGGGAGCCAGGATATCAGAGTCACTTGGCAAGTCATCAGGCACAGAATCCAGCTCTTCTCCTGGTGAAGGTGTCTGTAGATAATGAACAGGCAAAGGCGGTCTGTAGCTGTTCTGCCTCCGAACACCTGGACATTGGAATTGCATGTGCCCAGGCTGCCCACATCCATAACATCTGCGCTCTGGGATTCTTCCTCCACGACATATTCCCAAAGGTGGAGCAGGAGTAATGCGAGGCACAGTCACACGAAGGTCCCCATGAGTTGACGGTCTAGGGTGATGGTGAACATTGGGGCCAGAAGGACCAGGGGCTGCCAGCGTTGGGGGCTGGTGGTTTTTTTTCTCACTGAGTAGTAGTTTTTTCCACTGAGGCTTGATGGTGAGAGCCTCATCAGCTAGAGCTGCAGCTTCCTCCACAGTGGCTGGTCTCCTTTCACGCACCCATCCTCGGATCTCAGCGGGGCACTTGAAGTAAAACTGCTCTTTTAGGAGGACCTGGAGGATGGTCTCCAAGGTTAACGCCTCCTCTGCCTCCAGCCAACGATGCCACAGATGTTTGAGTTTGTGGGCATACATCTTGAAAGACACTTCCTCATCACATGCTAAAGTACGGAACTGAGTCCTGTAAGTGTCTGGCATTACAGCATAATGTTCTAGAATAGTCTGTTTAATATCCGCATACTCACAGTTCCATGGAGGGTCCATAGCTCTATAGGCTGCGGCAGCTCCACCCTCTAAGAGCCCAACCAGATGCCGGACGCGCTCCTTTTCTGGGACTTCCATTAATCGACACTGATGCTCAAAGTCCTCGAAGAAGCACTCAATGTCACCAGCAGCCTCATTAAACTGCTTGAAGTCTTTGCGGGACACTCTGGGAAGTTCCCTCATGGTGGGTGCTGGGGTTACAGTCTGTCTGGAACCTCTAGCGGCTTCCACAGCGAGCTGCTTATCCAGCAATGCCATCTCCTCCATCCTGCACTGTGATGGGGTGTACATCAGAGCAAAGAAAGACAACAGGCCGAGGATGATCCAACAGGTTTACTAACAGGAATACAGGAACAGCACACGACAAGTCCAAATAAAACAGATTCGGGGGCACCTCCCGATAATCCAAAGTGCCAGATCACAACGTAATAGTCCTTTTCAGAGTCCCAGAAATCCCACACAATCCACTGGACGGCGAGGTCTGTCCGCAGATTCAGATCTCGCTCCCTTCCTCTTCAAAAACTCAACTCCCAACTGCATTTAGAAACAGGAGTGAATTGTTTGAGCTCGTGGGCCCGCCCCTCAAGGGTAGGGGTCTATGCAATGGTTGGGCCCACTAGAAGATTCTAGAAGGTTGGCTCCGAGATGTCTACAGGTTTGTGTAGTTGGCGTTATCCACTGCTTACGAAACAATGAGAAGTTCCCCTGGCTGTGTGGACAGGAGATAATTGCATTATGGGCCCAGAGACACAGGAGATGGGGGGAAGGTATGGTTACTTACATCCCAAGACATTTCAAAGTGTTCAGTAAGTACAACCAAAGGAAAGTGACATCACATCCTGACATAGTATTACAGCAAATACAGTGAGAAGGTAAAATACATCATGACAATTCCTTCCCCTCCCAACTTGTGTACGTACTAGGGACCTCTACAGGTCGCTGGTTAAGTACACGCAGGCATGGCTGACAGGACTCAAGGCTCCTCTTGCCTGGACAGTCCATCTGCATTTTGGTGTTGGCTGCCCCTTCTATATTGTATGGTAAAGTTATAGGGCTGCAGAGCCAGGCTCCATCGCAGTAAGCGTCCATTGTCCCCAGAGACTCTGTTCAGCCAGGTGAGGGGATTGTGATCAGTAACCACAGTGAATTCCCGTCCATACAGATACGGCCGTAGTTTCTTAAGGGCCCACACTACAGCCAGACATTCCTTCTCAACAGTTGCATAGGCCACTTCTCGGTCCAGCAGTTTCCGGCTGAGATAGGCGATGGGGTGCTCGTCCCCAGCTGCATTCACCTGGCTGAGGACAGCTCCCAGTCCATAAGCAGAGGCATCCGTTTGCACAATGAATCTCCTCTTGTAGTCTGGAGCAGCCAGGACAGGATCGCAGATCAAAGCATCCTTCAGCCGGTTAAAAGCCTCATCACAGGCTGGAGTCCAGATCACCAGCCGGGGCATTGTTTTCTTGGTCAGGTCGGTAAGAGGCTTGGCCACAGTACTGAAATGAGAAACAAATTTTCGGTAATAACTGGCAGTGCCCAGAAAAGCCATAACTTGTTTCTTAGTTTGGGGTACAGGCCAGTCTCTAATAGCCTGGATTTTGGCAGGCTCAGGTCGGAGCTTCCCTCCTCCCACTCTATGTCCTAGGTACTGGACTTCCCCCATCCCCAATTGGCATTTATCGGGTCGAATAGTTAGGCCGGCTGCAAGAATCAGGTCCAAAATAATGGCTACTTGATTCAGATGTTCCTCCCATGTGTGGCTGAAGACGGCGATATCATCCAAGTAGGCACAAGCAAAGTCATCACATCCCCGGAGGATATGATCCACCATTCTCTGGAAGGTGGCCGGGGCATTTTTCATTCCAAAAGGCATGCTTAGAAATTCATACAGACCAAAGGGGGTTATAAAAGCGGACCGTTCTCTCCCTTCATCCGTTAGAGGGATCTGCCAGTATCCCTTACTGAGATCCAAGGTAGTGACATATCGGGACCCAGCCAGTCGGTCTAGAAGTTCGTCAATACGAGGCATTGGGTAAGGATCGCTGACGGTATGGTCGTTTAGTCGCCGATAGTCCACACAAAATCGAGTACTCCCATCCTTCTTGGGTACTAACACCACAGGGGAGGCCCAAGGGCTATGGGAGGCCTGGATTACCCCAAGCTGTAACATCTCCTCCAGTTCGTGCTGCATGGTGTTTCGAACTGATTCAGGTACCCGGTAAGGAGCCAGTTGTATGGGACGGATGCCCTGAGTGTCCACATGATGTTGGGTGACGGTGGTTCGACCTGGTTGGGATGAGAAAGCAGCCCGTCTCTGTTGAAGCACTTCCAGCATCTGGATTTTCTGTAAGGAGTCCAGGTAATCTCCCAGGGGAACCTGTTCCACAGTGGATGGGGCTCTCGCTGCTTCCACGAGATCAGGTAGAGAGTCCTCATCCTCTTGACCATCTTCTGAAGCCAACCGACAGCTTGCTATCATTGGAATGTTCCGGTCATGGTACTCCTTAATCATATTCACATGGACAGTCTTTTGCCTTAGCCCCTGATCATCTAAAGCAAGAAGGTAATTGGTATCATTCAGTTTTCTGAGAACCCGGAAGGGACCCTCCCATGTGGTCTGCAGTTTATTCTGCCGATGGGGAACAATCATTAAGACTTGTTGTCCTTCTACAAACTCCCGATAGCGTGCGTTACGGTCATACCATGTCTTCTGTCTGGTTTGAGCCATACGCAAATGACTCTGTGCAAAACTAGCAAGTTGGGCCAAGGTTTCTCGCAGCTTTAGGACATAAGGGACAACAGGGGTTCCTGTATCTTCAACTTGCCCCTCCCAGTATTCCTTGAGCAGGGTTAAGGGTCCTCGGACCTTTCTTCCATAGAGTAGTTCAAAGGGGGAGAACCCAGTGGACTCCTGGGGAACTTCCCGATAGGCAAACAAGAGATGGGGTAGGTACTTCTCCCAGTCTGAATCTCGGTCCGTGAAGGCCCTCAGCATATTCTTCAGAGTGCCGTTGAATCGTTCACAAAGTCCATTTGTTTGGGGATGATACGGGGTCGTTCGGATCGCTCGTACTCCACAGGTGCGCCACAGACACTGGACCAACTCTGACATAAACTGGGAGCCTTGGTCCGACAAGATCTCACTGGGGAATCCTACTCTGGTAAAAATAATAACCAAGGCCTCGGCCACCTTGGCTGCAGAGATACTTGACAAGGCCACGGCTTCTGGATATCGGGTGGCGTAGTCCACAACAGTGAGAATGTACTGCTTTCCAGATTTACTTGGTTTAGCCAGAGGTCCTGTAAAATAGTGAGTTTATGGAGATTGATTCATAGACTGGAGTACATATATTCATAAATATATGTATATTTCGCCCATCCCTTTAAGGAGAGTCTGTAAGTTGGAAAATGCTAACCAAGAGTTTGAGATGGTAAAACCAAGGCCATCTGCTAGTTGTTCATCAAAGCCATCTGACATTGTTCATCAAAGTTGTCAGCATATTGCTATATTCTGTTTGGAATGTTGGGCTAAGAGCTGAAATAGCTATGAGAACTTCTTACTGTTACTCTAAGGTCAAAGTTCAGCGAGCCTCAAAGGGTTTATATATAAGTTGAAGTAGGTTTTGTTACAAGTCTCTAGTGCGCAAGTACACTTATTTCGCGGGTAAAACGTACCACGTGACATGATGTAATGCTCAACTAAATTAGGATAGTTAGTTTTTGTGTTACCATGTAAAGAGATAAGGGCAATCAGGAGGAGGGGTTTGGGTTATAAAAGAAGCCCACACTTCAAAGGTTGAGGAGAAGGAGGGAGAAGGAGGGAGGAGAAAGACGGACTCATCCGACCAGACCATCTACAGATCATCCCGAGACGGCTTACACACCACAGCTATGTAAGAACTGTTATTTTTTCTATCTGTCTATCCATCTATTAACTCAAGCCAAGACAGTTATTTTTCTCTAATGACTGTAACCCTCCAATTCTTATCTGAATAAATCCATAATATGTTTTTGACCTATCTTCGCTCCAATCATTTATATACTGGCTATGCAGTTGTCGCCCTAAACCCATTATCTAACATTTGGCGAGCACCAGCCTGAATGATTGTGAAACACAGCTGTTTTCTGTGCGAGGTGATTTTTTTCACGCTGCCTATTCACAGCGATAAGGACTCTTTTTTTCTCTCACGTCATTCCCTGCCCTTTGTCCAAGAAGGGGGGTCTGTGAGTTTGTGAGTAATTTCTGTCCAAGTGCTGCAGGCAAAGACGATACACTGTGTCCACGTCAGAACCTAAGAGAGGTTTAACGTGACAAGCTGCAAGGAGGTCGTATGTGTCAAGCCTTGACGGTTGGAGCCATCTCAGGACCATCCATCCAAAAGACGGTTGGAGCCATCTCAGGACCATCCATCCAAAAGACGGTTGAAGCCATTCCAGGACCATCCATCCATAAGACGGTTGAAGCCATTCAAGGACAAGCATCACATATTGGTGAGAAATGGATTTTATTCATCATTATTCTAGTAACAGTCATGTAGAGTATTTATTTGATCATACACATAGTGACGTACAGTTATGGTCAAATCTGTACCGGCAATGTGAACTTGAGAATACTAAGTTAGATAAGAAGTTTTTTACTGTGAATCGGTTACAGAAAAAGATACAGAATGTATTGGGTATGGTATACACTTACAACTCCATGGTGGGTGGGGCACAGCCATATGCACACACTATCTGCATGGTGACTGACACACCCATTACAACAGGCACGCCCAATACAACAGACACACACGTCACAGATTCAGAGACAACAGATTGTCCAAATTGTTCGATATTAGCAGAACATATCGAACATCTGGAGGATCAGTTGGATACAAGAGCAGATTTAATATCAAAACTACGGAAAGATATTAAATATGTATCTGTTAATACGAGACAGAACAAGACAGATCCTTCCCAGTCACCTGCATCAGGTTTAGGTTCAGACGTACCGGACGGGCTGGATACGGCCGAGGACGGGACTCTGAATGAGGAGGAACTTCGGAAAAAGAAGTTACATGATAAGGCCGCCCGTCTTAACATTAAAATCCATGACCAATTAATGAAAATCATTAAAGACATACCCAAATATGATGATAAAATGGACGCCTTCCATAATGCGGACATTTTTGAGTCACATTCCGATAAATATAATCTAACAAATGAACAGAGAAACAAGATTTTCAGGGTATGGCTTCCCTCCCACATGGCAAAAAGGTTACAAGCAACACCTAGGACAGACGAACACAATGACCTGATCCATGACACAAAGGAAGATAGGCTGAGACAGTTAATTCTTTTTACCACAGGAGAGACTACCCCAACAGTCGAATTGTTAGAAAACCTTAAGACACACATACAGGAGGATCCATTTGTCTTTGTAGTCAAATTTGAACAGGCCTATAGAATGATAATGGAAATCGGATCTGATCAAGAACCGCCTTCCATGGTCAAGGCCTTTGTTAAAAAGTTTAAATATTTGGACCCTGCTTCATTCGAAATAGCTTCTAGGATGGAAAGTCTACAAGAGGCCACATCATTTATTGATAGAATACGTAGACGAATGAAGCAAAATCAGGTAAAATCAAAAATAGCCATGATAGAAGGGAACACTGACACATTAGTATCCCAGGAAAAACAGATCAAAAACAACAAAAGACCGGTGTTGAATTCTAAAAACAAGAATTCAGGGGGGGGGTAACAGGAAAAGCACAATTCACTGCTTTTTCTGCGGCCAACCCGGACACCTGAAGTGGGAATGCAAGAAATTCCTGAGGGCGGGAGTTGAGGAAAGGCTGGGTAAGGAAAATGGACTGATGCCAAACACATCCAGTGCACCTCCCCCATCTTCAGCACCTCCACCATTATACACGCCCACTCATACTGACAACAGAAATAACCAATCACCATACACGCCCACTCATACTGACAACAGAAATAACCAATCACCATATACGCCCACTCATACTGACAACAGAAATAACCAATCACCATATACGCCCACTCATACTGACAACAGAAATAACCAATCACCATATACGCCCACTCATACTGACAACAGAAATAACCAATCACCATATGCACCGCTGACCAGACAGATAAGGGAAATGACCATACAGGGATTGGATGGAAGGGGCAAGACACCTGCTGCTCTTCTCCCTTCTCCATCATCCTGACTAGCAAAGCCGGTCCCCAGGCTCCATCCACTGGAATTCGTTACTCGAGTTTCAATGGATAGCTGTGGTCGACCATTTTTAAAGGTAAATCTTGAAGGTCAGGAAGTAACATTTCTCCTTGATACAGGTGCGCAATTGAGTGTCACAAATGTTGATTTACATTTAAAGCCAGATTCCCCTGTATGTACAATTGTTGGTTTCAGTGGTAAAAATGGAACAAAGGTGACTTTAGCGCAGGATGTTTCTTTGGAAATACCTGGTTTTTTGAAAACGAAAATGGATATTTGGTGTTGTCAGGATACTGAGAATATAATTGGCACTGATTTTATGGAAAAGCATGGCTGGATTATTGATTTGGGTAACAAAACAGTTTGGAAAGATTCTAACGGTTGTAAGGCGGTAGTTATTGATCCAGATGAATATAGTCATGTCGGGACCATTTGTTTGACCGATGTAGTGTCAGCAGATCATTTGTGGCCTGAAACTGGTGGTGATGAAGTATTGACTGAGTTAGTACAGCGGTTTCCTTCTTTATGGGCTCAGTACAGGAATGAGGTTGGAACAATGAAGGATGTAGTTGTCAAAATTGAAGGCCGAGACCCACCTCCACAGCGTCAGTATAAGTTGCCTCCGGAGTCAGTTGCTCCGATGTCGAAGATTATACAGGAATTGTTGGCTCAAGGTGTGATACGTAAGGCAAATTCTGTTTGTAACAATCCATTGTGGTGTGTTCTGAAAAGCGATGGTAGCTATAGGATGTTGTTGGACTTAAGGATGTTCAATAAGTGTACTCCCAATGTAGCACCGATTGTGGCTGATACACACGACATGATGTCGAGATTGGATGCTAAGGCAAGGTATTTCTCAGTATTGGATATCAGTAATGGTTTTTTCAGTATACCGATTGAGCAAAGTTGTCAATATAAGCTTGCATTCAACCACCTCGATCAGCAATATGTATGCTGTAGGCTTCCTCAGGGGGCAAGTATGTCGCCAAGCATTTTTCATCAGGCGCTAGCGAACGTTTTGTCGAAATTTTCTCGTCCGGAATGTTTATTGCAATATGTGGACGATATCTTGTTGAGTACGGAGGACAAGGAGATGCACGTGATCTTGCTTGCAGAATTGTTTGAGCTGCTGCATGATGCAGGTTTAAAACTGAATACCAAAAAGGTCAAGCTGATGCAGACTGAGGTCAGGTTTTTAGGAGTTCTGCTAAGTCCAGGTAAACGGCGACCCCTACAGGACAGAATAGAGGCAATTGCATCTCTTCCAATTCCAACATCACACAAGGCACTAAGACATTTTTTAGGACTTGTAAATTACTCAAGGGATTTCATTGAAAATTTTGCTGACAAAGCCAGACCTTTGTATGATCTTTTAAAAGGTGACAATGATGATTATTTTGGTCCCTGGAGTGTTGAACAGGAAAAAGCCTTCACACAATTGAAACATGATCTACAACACGCACCTGCGTTAAGTATGGTGGAAAGGAACACACCTTTTGCGCTTCAAGCACACACTTCAGAGACAAGTATCTCTGTGGTTTTGCTGCAGCTGCAAGGGGGGGAATGGGGAATCTTGGGGTACTTCTCTAAGCTTCTCTCACCTGTTGAGAGGGGGTTTGAGGTGTGCGCAAGACACCTGGTGGGAGTGTATTTTGCGATAAAAATCACTCAACACATCATCGGGTTCCAAAAGGTTATTCTCCAAACGCCACATTCCACACTGAAACTTCTCTTTGAGGAAAAAATCCCAGGTGTGTCAAATCAGAGATTTGCCCATTGGTTGCTCTCATTGTCTCCAAATCAAATTGAGGTAGATTATAAGGCCAAGTATGTTCTTCCTCAATTGATGCAGTATGAAGGACAAACCCATGATTGCATAGAAACGTTCCATGAACCAAGTCCATCTCTCTTCAGACGACAGTCGGAAGACGCAGATGAACCTGTGTTTGTAGACGGTTCTAGATTTTTTTCTGGAAGGACACTATCACACAGGATATGGAATTTTCTATTCCAAACGAGGACAAGTGGTAAAACACAAGTTACCAAGTCATTTCTCAGCTCAAAGGGCAGAGATAGAAGCGGTAAGAATGGTCCTACAGCTGAATGAAGCTGATGATCAAACGCCAATGGTAATCTACAGTGATAGCTCCTATGTTGTCAGATCCCTAACCGATTACCTGCCTGTTTGGGAAAGGAGAGGCTATGTGGACTCGTCCAACAAAGCCTTGCTGCACCGCGATACGCTAGAATCAATTTTTGAGATGGCATCTAGGGCCCCAAATAGATTTGCTATAGTGAAAGTCGCTGCACATCAAAGATCTGATGATGAGTTATCTGTAGGAAATGCAACCGCAGATGCTCTAGCCAAAGAAGCTGCCCTGACAGGAGAGGAAGTGTTTGACTCTGAACCTTCTGAGATTTCAGCGGTTCAAAGAACAGACACGTACATACCTTCATTTGCAGAAGAACAGAGAAAAGATCCTTCTCTTGTTATTTTTCTGGATGATCCAAAACCTCCTTTTATCTGTGAAAATGGGGTTTTGTGTCACAGTTCAAATGAAGAATTGCGTCCAGTTGTACCAAAACATCTACAGGTAGAATTCACTCGATACAACCATGAGAGTTTAGGTCACTTGGGACAACAGAAATTGTTAGTCATTCTCAAGGAGAAATTTTATTGGGAAAAAATGGACGAAACAGTTCAAAGTGTTGTACTATCATGTCTCATTTGTGCCCAAATAAATCCAAGACCTAAAGGACAGAAGCCACCACTTCTACGGATCGCACCTGCAGATGGTCCATGGTCTACACTGCAGATAGACTATATTGGTCCTTTACCCTCAGGTAAACATGGTCTCAGGTATGCATTGATTGTGGTAGATGTGTTCTCAAAATGGGTAGAAATATTACCTGTTAGGAAAGATGATGCTTTGTCCACAGCAAGGGAATTGGTACAACATGTCTTTTGTACTTGGGGGATCCCAAGGATGATTACCTCTGATCGAGGTAGCCACTTCACAGGTAAAATCATGCAAACTGCTTGTGCTATTCTAGGGGCGCGACAGCAATTTCATGTCCCCTATCATCCACAATCTGCGGGAATTGTGGAAAGAATGAATAGAACAATCAAGTCCAGAATTGCAAAGATGCTTTTGGACAAAGGTAACACTTGGGTTGACAAGGTTCCTTTCATACTGATGAGTATAAGAGGTTCAATCTCTTCTACAGCTCAATTCACTCCGTTTGAGTTGATGACGGGAAGAAAAATGCCATTGTGGTTTCCACATGAGCCATTTTTATCCACTCCACAAAAAGATGCTATCTCAAGGTCCCAATGGTTGAGATCGCTGCAGGAGAACCTGAAAGCGATTCTGCCATATGCGGCATCAAGAATGCAGAAAATGGAGCCACCCTATGAGTCCAAATTCAAGAAAGGTGCTCTAGTGATGATCAAAACCTTTCGCAAGAGTGGTCCATGGGAGTGTAATTGGGAAGGTCCTTTTGAAGTCCTTGAGACTATGGGACAAGTCATGATTCTTGTGCACCGAGTGTCAAATGTGGTAAAAAAGACCCGGAAAACACAAAAAGTGTGGGTTCACGTTGACCAGTGCAAAATATTTGTGACAAAATAATGATACTGCATTTCTTTCCAGGAAGAAATGGATTCCTATACGAACTGGAATAAAGAACCTAAAGACTTTGAAGGAAAGATGACATCAAGCCTTCTGGAGAAAGAACATCTTCCCAAGCTCAAGACAAGCTTCTACGTGATGGGATCTACGTTCCTGCTGCTTTGCTTTATTTTCGTCATTGTTTACATGTTACATCAAGGAACAATCGCCAATGATGTGAATGAACAGACTAGAGAGATTCAACATTCTCGAAGACCAAGAGGATCAGATACACGGAACTTACTGATAGAGAATATCACGGACGATTCTGTGGAGATAACAGGAAATATCTGCATGGGATATGGAACAAAATGTTGCATTGAATTACATTTCATACACGACACAGACATAATATTACATGCGATTGCAGGACCTAAAACTAGATTCACACAATTACAAGGAGAATATGTACACAATAATAAAACGGGTACATGGGAATGTTCTCCTACAGATGTACTATACTGGAACATAGAGATCAGAGGTGATGAACCTGCTGTATGGTCCGGTGATATTACAAATGACATGATTGCAAGGGGAAAGTTTGGAAGATCCAAAACAGAAATTTTGTTAAAAACTCAGGTTTTTGGGAAAATTCTGGATCCTTCTTTACTCTCCATCACAGAAGGAGATAAAGATTGGGTCAAAACATGGAATTTCCAGATAACACGGGAACCTGTGCAAGTTCAGGTATCTGTAGTGTTTACCGTTACTAACACTATAGTTCCGGAAATAAGGGTTTCACCACAGACAGTACATAATAAAGTAAATACATTACCCATAATGTTAAAATGTAACACAAGGTTGAAATTGCCTTCTGAGTCTTTGTTGACATGGACCAAAAATTCATCGTTTTTGGGAAGTTTTTTAAACAGTCCAACTAATGTCATTCACAGAGGTCAGATTGGTAATATCAGGTGGATGGATGATACTTTCATTTTTTCCATAGAGAATCCATCTTCCAGGGACTCTGGAATTTACCAGTGTTGCGTTGAAACAAAGACACATTACAGACATTGTAAAGACGTTAGTGTGAATATATGGTCAGCAGCAGATAGTGCATGCACAGACACGAGGTTCATGCCGTCTACTCCTTTCCAAATTAATCAATTTCAGTCCAAGTCCTTATTAAGGGATGGAGAATTTATGACAATGGTGTGGACTTTCAATATGTCTCATTGGAAGATCTCTACCAGGTTTCCTCAGTGTCAATCACATCTCATAAACATGGAGATGGGGATAGAACAATGGTTTGGGAAAAGAACTGCTCAGACTAGGAGTAAGCGAGGAGTGTTAGAAGGAATTCTGGGAGGAATTGGGACAGTGGGAAGTCTGACTAATGCCATAGATATACAGACACTTAAGTCAGATTTGGATAATATTGGTTTTATTGGAGGAAAAGGTGTAAAGGTTCAGAAGAGTCTGAATCAACTTCTTGAAAAGATGGTAATGAATACAGCTGCTGTACTAGGCTCTTCCGTGTCACATCTACAGGATGCTACATTAGCTCTCGTGAAAAGCACACACGAAACACAAGTAGCTAAAGCGTGCCTGGAGATACAGGTAGAGTACTCTTCTAATCTGAAGTTGATTGCACAGGCTTTACAGAGTGGAATTACTCCACTGGGAATACTGCGAAATTTACCTGTAGAGTATGATTTTGCATTGAATCATACGGATTTGTGGGTAAATAAGTGGTTAGGATGTGAACGAAACATTTGTGTTGGCACATCGCTAATCCCGGTGATTGGAAGAGAAGGAACTATTGTTCCTGTTACAGTTTTGGGTATACCTGTGAGCAACACACAACAAGTGTTCTATCAACTGCAGTACACAGATTTTGCATTTGATGGAGTGAACACTGAACAAGTAGACATTTCTTCATGTTTGCATTTTGTTTCTAAGGTGATGTGTTTACCTGGACAGGATAAGGTGATTTATCATTCATGTTTTCATAATCATTCTTCTTGTCATGCGAGAATAGAGACTGTACAGACACTACATGATCTGGTGACTCCAGTAAGTCCAAGTAAGATTTGTTTTCAGGTCATGTCTGAGACAGAGAAGGTTTCTGTTTTCTATTCTACTTGTGTACATAAGGAAAACCTACCTATGGGTTTGTATTGTATAGAAGGAAATGTGAGATCTCTTTCAAAGAAGGAAGGAAGTTTTAATATCACTTCTATAGGAAAGAGAAATTTAACGGCATTTCCGATACAATTCAATTTATCACAGATAAATGATTTTCCTTGGGATATGTGGACAAGTGAAATAAAGAAAGACAAGGGTTTGTTAGATTTATTAACGAAACAGTTAAAGGAAGCAGAAATTATATTCAGACATGAACAAGGAGAATTAAGTGATATTGAACACGAATGGAATGGAATGTCAGGTAGAACTTGGTGGAAGAGTTTTAGCAAATCTGTACATTCCTGGTCTCAGTCATCTTTTCAGTCAGCGGTTGGTAATGTTTTATTTAATCCCATCATAATCATATTTTTATTAGTTTTGATGTGTATTATATATCAAGTTTTTGTGATGTGTAGAATTCAGAAGATATATAGGAACATAAAAATAGAAATGAAAAAGGAAGATAACATTCTTAGAGGAATGTTAAATCGCAAGATGACTTTTTGACAGAAAGTTGCAGATTGGTTTATCAAGTCAAATATTGGTCTAGCATTTCCAACAAGAATGTATGTGATACGAATGATGACACGATTGAGTTAGGGTTTCCCGGGGTTCATCAAACTTCCATATAAGGGGGGACTGTAAAATAGTGAGTTTATGGAGATTGATTCATAGACTGGAGTACATATATTCATAAATATATGTATATTTCGCCCATGCCTTTAAGGAGAGTCTGTAAGTTGGAAAATGCTAACCAAGAGTTTGAGATGGTAAAACCAAGGCCATCTGCTAGTTGTTCATCAAAGCCATCTGACATTGTTCATCAAAGTTGTCAGCATATTGCTATATTCTGTTTGGAATGTTGGGCTAAGAGCTGAAATAGCTATGAGAACTTCTTACTGTTACTCTAAGGTCAAAGTTCAGCGAGCCTCAAAGGGTTTATATATAAGTTGAAGTAGGTTTTGTTACAAGTCTCTAGTGCGCAAGTACACTTATTTCGCGGGTAAAACGTACCACGTGACATGATGTAATGCTCAACTAAATTAGGATAGTTAGTTTTTGTGTTACCATGTAAAGAGATAAGGGCAATCAGGAGGAGGGGTTTGGGTTATAAAAGAAGCCCACACTTCAAAGGTTGAGGAGAAGGAGGGAGAAGGAGGAAGGAGAAAGACGGACTCATCCGACCAGACCATCTACAGATCATCCCGAGACGGCTTACACACCACAGCTATGTAAGAACTGTTATTTTTTCTATCTGTCTATCCATCTATTAACTCAAGCCAAGACAGTTATTTTTCTCTAATGACTGTAACCCTCCAATTCTTATCTGAATAAATCCATAATATGTTTTTGACCTATCTTCGCTCCAATCATTTATATACTGGCTATGCAGTTGTCGCCCTAAACCCATTATTTAACAGGTCCAATGATATCAACAGCTACTCTTTGAAAGGGTTCTTCTATTATAGGGAGCGGTTGCAGGGGTGCCTTTGGGTGATCTCCGGGTCGCCCTCTACGCTGACATATGTCACAAGTTCGGCAGAAATGCGCCACTGCTTGGGAAATCCCCGGCCAATAAAAAGTTTGAGTCAATCGTCTCTCGGTGCGGGTTTTGCCTTGATGGCCAGCCGTAGGAATGTCATGAGCCAGGTGTAATAGGGGAATTCTGTACTTCTGAGGAACAATCAGCTGTTTGCTATAAGTCCAGGGCTTATCTAGGGAGTCGGCATTGGCAACCCGATACAGAAGTCCATTTTCTCTGATAATTCTTTCTCCGTTTTCCCCTAGCTGCCCTATTTCAGCCCGAGTTCTAAAACTAGCAAGGGTGGGGTCAGTCTCTACTTCTTGTCTAAACTGAACTTTATCCCAAGTAACATTCATATTATCCCCACAAGAAGAATCACTCACCGGCTGTAATGGCAGTTCTGGTGGCCTCAGTTCCATGGATGGGTTGTACACGTCCACATGGGCTGCTCTCTTGGCTTGACTTCTGGTTACCGCACCGACAAAGTGGCAATGAAGATTCCCCACATCATTTCCTAGAAGAATGTCTGCAGGGAGGCCGCTCATCACACCGACCACACATTGTTTTGCCCCAAAGCCATAATCCAGGGTCACACTCGCTCTTGGAATATATCTCTGGGTACCTCCTGCCAGTTCAATGGCAATTCCTGGTCCCTTTTGAATTGCTTGTGGTTGAATTACTCGGGGATCGGCTATGGTGAGGAAAGCCCCAGTGTCACGGAAGCCAACAACTTTTTGGCCATCCAGCACGACCTCCTGTAGATGTTTGTCCTGAAGATCAGAAGAACAGGTGGCTGGAGCTCGCACCCCATAGACTCCGGGTAGGGGAGCCAGGATATCTGAGTCACTTGGCAAGTCATCAGGCACAGAATCCAGCTCTTCTCCTGGTGAAGGTGTCTGTAGGTAATGAACAGGCAAAGGCGGTCTGTAGCTGTTCTGTCTACGAACACCTGGACATTGGAATTGCATGTGCCCAGGCTGCCCACATCCATAACATCTGCGCTCTGGGATTCTTCCTCCGCGTCGTATTCCCAAAGGTGGAGCATGAGTAATGCGAGGCACAGTCACACGAAGGTCCCCATGAGTTGACGGTCTAGGGTGATGGTGAACATTGGGGCCAGAAGGACCAGGGGCCACCAGCGTTGGGGGGTTGGTGTTTTTTTTCTCACTGGGTAGTAGTTTTTTCCACTGAGGCTTGATGGTGAGAGCCTCATCAGCTAGAGCTGCAGCTTCCTCCACAGTAGCTGGTCTCCTTTCACGCACCCATTCCCGGATCTCAGCGGGGCACTTGAAGTAAAACTGCTCTTTTAGGAGGACCTGGAGGACGGTCTCCAAGGTTAAGGCCTCCTCTGCCTCCAACCAACGATGCCACAGATGTTTGAGTTTGTGGGCATACATCTTGAAGGACACTTCCTCATCACATGCTAGAGTACGGAACTGAGTCCTGTAAGTGTCTGGCGTTACAGCATAATGTTCTAGAATAGTCTGTTTAATATCCGCATACTCACAGTTCCACCGAGGGTCCATAGCTCTATAGGCTGCAGCAGCTCCACCCTCTAAGAGCCCAACCAGATGCCGGACGCGCTCCCTTTCTGGGACTTCCATTAATCGACACTGATGCTCAAAGTCCTGGAAGAAGCCCTCAATGTCACCAGCAGCCTCATTAAACTGCTTGAAGTCTTTGCGGGACACTCTGGGAAGTTCCCTCATGATGGGTGCTGGGGTTACAGTCTGTCTGGAACCTCTCGCGGCTTCCACAGCGAGCTGCTTATCCAGCAATGCCATCTCCTCCATCCTGCGCTCCTTCTCTTCAGCTCCACGCATGGCCTCCCTCTTATCTTCTATGGTGGCCTCATCTCCAAGCAGTGCCATCTTTTCCTTGTACCACACAACCCATTGACTTTTTTGGGTATTCACCTCCGGCTCCCGTCTTTGCTCCCCTTGCTGTGGAAATTGTTCCTCGGTGCCATCTTGCAGGCAAGCGTGTTCCAATGCCTCAATTAGTTGCTCCTTAGAGAGTCCTTTGTAGCCGACACCTAATTCACGGGCCTTTGTTTGTAGACTCGCCACAGTCCAGTTCCTGTATCCTGAGGTTCTGGTTTCAGACGTCGATTGGCTGTTGTCCTCCATTTCTTCTGCTCTGATCCCGCCGCTGCCACCAGTTTGTGACGGGGTGTACATCAGAGCAAAGAGAGACAACAGGCCGAGGATGATCCAACAGGTTTACTAACAGGAATACAGGAACAGCACACGACAAGTCCAAATAAAACAGATTCGGGGGCACCTCCCGATAATCCAAAGTGCCAGATCACAACGTAATAGTCCTTTTCAGAGTCCCAGAAATCCCACACAATCCACTGGACGGCGAGGTCTGTCCGCAGATTCAGATCTCGCTCCCTTCCTCTTCAAAAACTCAACTCCCAACTGCATTTAGAAACAGGAGTGAATTGTTTGAGCTCGTGGGCCCGCCCCTCAAGGGTAGGGGTCTATGCAATGGTTGGGCCCACTAGAAGATTCTAGAAGGTTGGCTACGAGATGTCTACAGGTTTGTGTAGTTGGCGTTATCCACTGCTTACGAAACAATGAGAAGTTCCCCTGGCTGTGTGGACAGGAGATAATTGCATTATGGGCCCAGAGACACAGGAGATGGGGGGAAGGTATGGTTACTTACATCCCAAGACATTTCAAAGTGTTCAGTAAGTACAACCAAAGGAAAGTGACATCACATCCTGACATAGTATTACAGCAAATACAGTGAGAAGGTAAAATACATCATGACAGCACTCCTTCTCTTTAGCTCCACGCATGACCTCCATCTTATATTCTATGGTGGTCTCCTCTCCCAGCAAGGCCATCTCCTCCTCGTACCACACAACCCACTGACTTTTTTGGGTATTTACGTCCGGCTGCCGTCTTTCTTCCGTTTGCTGGGAGGATCCTTCCTCAGCGTCATTTTGCGAGCAAACTCCTTCCAACGCCTCAATCAGCTGCTCCTTGGAGAGTCCCTTGTAGCTGACTCCCAGTTCACGGGCCTTTGTTTGTAGATTCACCGCAGTCCAGTTCTTGTACTCTGAGGTTCTGGTTCCAGCTGTTGATGGGCCGCTGTCCTCCATTCCTTCTCCTCTGATCCCACCGCTGCCAACCAGTTTGTAACTGGGTGTACAGCAGAGCAAGGAGAGACAACAGGCCGAGGATGATCCAACAGGTTTACTAACAGGAATACAGGAACAGCACACGACAAGTCCAAATAAAACAGATTCGGGGGCACCTCCCGATAATCCAAAGTGCCAGATCACGACGTAATAGTCCTTTTCAGAGTCCCAGAAATCCCACACAATCCACTGGACGGCGAGATCTGTCGGCAGAATCAGATCTCACTCCCTTCCTCTTCAAAACTCAACTCCCAACTGCACTTAGAAACAGGAGTGTATTGTCTGAGCTCGTGTGCCCTCCCCTCAAGGGTAGGGGTCTATGCAAAGGTTGGGCCCACTAGAAGATTTTAGAAGGTTGGCTCAGAGATGTCTACAGGTTTGTGTAGTTGGCGTTATCCACTGCTTACAAAACAATGGGAAGTTCCCCTGGCTGTGTGGACAAGAGATAATTGCATTATGGGCCCAGAGACACAGGAGATGGGGGGAAGGTATGGTTACTTACATCCCAAGACATTTCAAAGTGTTCAGTAAGTACAACCAAAGGAAAGTTACATCACATCCTGACATAGTATTACAGCAAATACAGTGAGAAGGTAAAATACATCAAATGGCATCTTATACAAAAAATATGGGATGGAGAAAAGCACATACATCATGACAGCTTTTCCCTCCACTCTCTTTACAGACACATCTGCAGGTTTTTCCCTCTGCTCTCTATACAGATACATCTGCAGATGTGTCTTTATAGAGAGCGGATGGAAGCTGAGGGTTTACACTGTACATGACTGATGTTTGTGATACATTCCTGTAGTAAATGGTGACATCTCTCCTTCTATCCTGGAGATGAGGTGCAGCACAGATTGATCCTCAGATCATGAACAGACGAGACATTTATAGGACACTTCGCAGCTTTACCAAATTCTTATGGAAAAATCTTCATCACATTCTGCACTGAACGCCGGACCCAATATATTATATATTTTAGGAGTAGCTCCATTTTATACCGATTACAAGTCCACCAAAATGGACCCCAACTCCACAACCCTGAAAAAAACTCCCCGACACCAGCCCTCATTCACCAATTTATCAGAAAAACAAATCCTTTCAGATCCGCTATAATCCATATCAAGGTCCCACGACGTTCTGCCAAAGTGAACCTGAAAGACATGAAAAGAGAGAAATATTAAAGAAAAAACACAAGAGACCCCTCATTACCAATTTATTAACCTTCAAAACCCTAATCGAGGTCACTGCTTTGTGCGTGGAGGTGTTGTAGAGTTCTGTCGTCCGCTCATTTCCACCCTGCTCTTGTTTTCCTCCTTATCACTTAACTGGTTACTCTGTGTGAGTGTGCTGTGTGATGGAGTTTTGGTTTCCCCTGTTTGTCCTTATCTGTGGTTTCTACCACTCCTGTCCTGGCCCTCTCCTGGGGTGAGGGTAAGTGGGTATTAGATCAGGGCTATAGAGGAGCAGGGTAAGGAAGGCGGACCAGACATAGTCACCATTACACGTATCTCTGGGATCAAGCAGATCTCCTCCATAATAAATCTTTATTTCTATAGTGCCAATACAGTTAGGTCCAGAAATATTTGGACAGTGACACAATTTTGGCGAGTTGGGCTCTGCATGCCACCACATTGGATTTGAAATGAAATCTCTACAACAGAATTCAAGTGCAGATTGTAACGTTTAATTTGAAGGTTTGAACAAAAATATCTGATAGAAATTGTAGGAATTGTACACATTTCTTTACAAACACTCCACATTTTAGGAGGTCAAAAGAAATTGGACAAATAAACCAAACCCAAACAAAATATTTTTATTTTCAATATTTTGTTGCGAATCCTTTGGAGGCAATCACTGCCTTAAGTCTGGAACCCATGGACATCACCAAACGCTGGGTTTCCTCCTTCTTAATGCTTTGCCAGGCCTTTACAGCCGCAGCCTTCAGGTCTTGCTTGTTTGTGGGTCTTTCCGTCTTAAGTCTGGATTTGAGCAAGTGAAATGCATGCTCAATTGGGTTAAGATCTGGTGATTGACTTGGCCATTGCAGAAGGTTCCACTTTTTTGCACTCATGAACTCCTGGGTAGCTTTGGCTGTATGCTTGGGGTCATTGTCCATCTGTACTATGAAGCGCCGTCCGATCAACTTTGCGGCATTTGGCTGAATCTGGGCTGAAAGTATATCCCGGTACACTTCAGAATTCATCCGGCTACTCTTGTCTGCTGTTATGTCATCAATAAACACAAGTGACCCAGTGCCATTGAAAGCCATGCATGCCCATGCCATCACGTTGCCTCCACCATGTTTTACAGAGGATGTGGTGTGCCTTGGATCATGTGCCGTTCCCTTTCTTCTCCAAACTTTTTTCTTCCCATCATTCTGGTACAGGTTGATCTTGGTCTCATCTGTCCATAGAATACTTTTCCAGAACTGAGCTGGCTTCATGAGGTGTTTTTCAGCAAATGTAACTCTGGCCTGTCTATTTTTGGAATTTATGAATGGTTTGCATCTAGATGTGAACCCTTTGTATTTACTTTCATGGAGTCTTCTCTTTACTGTTGACTTAGAGACAGATACAGCTACTTCACTGAGAGTGTTCTGGACTTCAGTTGATGTTGTGAACGGGTTCTTCTTCACCAAAGAAAGTATGCGGCGATCATCCACCACTGTTGTCATCCGTGGACGCCCAGGCCTTTTTGAGTTCCCAAGCTCACCAGTCAATTCCTTTTTTCTCAGAATGTACCCGACTGTTGATTTTGCTACTCCAAGCATGTCTGCTATCTCTCTGATGGATTTTTTCTTTTTTTTCAGCCTCAGGATGTTTTGCTTCACCTCAATTGAGAGTTCCTTAGACCGCATGTTGTCTGGTCACAGCAACAGCTTCCAAATGCAAAACCACACACCTGTAATCAACCCCAGACCTTTTAACTACTTCATTGATTACAGGTTAACGAGGGAGACGCCTTCAGAGTTAATTGCAGCCCTTAGAGTCCCTTGTCCAATTACTTTTGGTCCCTTGAAAAAGAGGAGGCTATGCATTACAGAGCTATGATTCCTAAACCCTTTCTCCGATTTGGATGTGAAAACTCTCATATTGCAGCTGGGAGTGTGCACTTTCAGCCCATATTATATATAGAATTGTATTTCTGAACATGTTTTTGTAAACAGCTAAAATAACAAAACTTGTGTCACTGTCCAAATATTTCTGGACCTAACTGTATATTCCGCAGCGCTGTACAATTCGGGAGGATCATATACAAACAAGTAACAGTTATAGAAAATACAATAATTAAAGGGGAAAAAACAGAACCCTGCTCGTGAGAGCTTACAATCTACAATGAGATATGGGGGGAGAAAGTACAACAAGTGCTTATTTACAATGACAATCCAGCCATCTCCAGGAAATGGGGGATAAATAATGGCTGCCTAGACCAGTTTGCCAGAACCTTCAGATGCATTTTAGATGTGGTAGGGTTTGATGTGGAATTAGGTTCTGAAACGTTGTGGAGGGACTATGTGAATATAATTTGGCTAGGGAGTGTGATAGGCCGCCCTAAAAAGATTTGTTTTTAGGCAGCGTCTGCAGCTCAGTAAGTTGTGATTCGTCCTAACTTCTTGGGGTAGAGCGTTCCAGAGGATTAGTGTAGCTCGGAAGAAGTCTTGGATCCGGGAGTGTGAGGTTCGAATTAGTGTGGATGTTAAGTCGAAAGTCATATGCAGAGCATAGAGAATGTGTGGGGTGATAGACAGAGAGGAGGGTGGAGATGTAGGGGGTGCTGCACTGTGGAGAGCTTTGTGGTGATAGACAGAGATGAGGGTGGAGATGTAGGGGGTGCTGCACTGTGGAGAGCTTTGTGGTGATAGACAGAGAGGAGGGTGGAGATGTAGGGGGTGCTGCACTGTGGAGAGCTTTGTGGTGATAGACAGAGAGGAGGGTGGAGATGTAGGGGGTGCTGCACTGTGGAGAGCTTTGTGGTGATAGACAGAGATGAGGGTGGAGATGTAGGGGGTGCTGCACTGTGGAGAGCTTTGTGGTGACAGAGAGGAGGGTGGAGATGTAGGGGGGAGGGGCGCCCTGTGGCGAGCTTTGTGGTGATAGACGGAGAGGAGGGTGGAGATGTAGGGGGTGCTGCACTGTGGAGAGCTTTGTGGTGATAGAGAGGAAGGTGGAGATGTAGGGGGTGCCGCACTGTGGAGAGCTTTGTGGTGATAGAGAGGAGGGTGGAGATGTAGGGGGGGCGCACTGTGGAGAGCTTTGTGGTGATAGAGAGGAGGGAGGAGATGTAGGGGGTGCTGCACTGTGGAGAGCTTTGTGGTGATAGAGAGGAGGGTGGAGATGTAGGAGGTGCTGCACTGTGGAGAGCTTTGTGGTGATAGACAGAGAGGAGGGTGGAGATGTAGGGGGTGCTGCACTGTGGAGAGCTTTGTGGTGATAGAGAGGAGGGTGGAGATGTAGGGGATGCTGCACTGTGGAGAGCTTTGTGGTGATAGAGAGGAGGGAGGAGATGTAGGGGGTGCTGTACTGTGGAGAGCTTTGTGGTGATAGAGAGGAGGGTGGAGATGTAGGGGGTGCTTCACTGTGGAGAGCTTTGTGGTGATAGAGATGAGGGTGGAGATGTAGGAGGTGCTGCACTGTGGAGAGCTTTGTGGTGATAGAGAGGAGGGTGGAGATGTAGGAGGTGCTGCACTGTGGAGAGCTTTGTGGTGATAGACAGAGAGGAGGGTGGAGATGTAGGGGGGTGCTGCACTGTGGAGAGCTTTGTGGTGATAGAGAGGAGGGTGGAGATGTAGGGGGTGCCGCACTGTGGAGAGCTTTGTGGTGATAGAGAGGAGGGTGGAGATGTAGGGGGTGCCGCACTGTGGAGAGCTTTGTGGTGATAGAGATGAGGGGGGAGATGTAGGGGGTGCTGCACTGTGGAGAGCTTTGTGGTGATAGACAGACAGGAGGGTGGAGATGTAGGGGGTGCTGCACTGTGGAGAGCTTTGTGGTGATAGACAGAGAGGAGGGTGGAGATGTAGGGGGGGCGCACTGTGGAGAGCTTTGTGGTGATGGAGAGGAGGGTGGAGATGTAGGGGGGTGCCGCACTGTGGAGAGCTTTGTGGTGATGGAGAGGAGGGTGGAGATGTAGGGGGGTGCCGCACTGTGGAGAGCTTTGTGGTGATAGAGAGGAGGGTGGAGATGTAGGGGGGGGGCGCACTGTGGAGAGCTTTGTGGTGATAGAGAGGAGGGTGGAGATGTAGGTGGTGCCGCACTGTGGAGAGCTTTGTGGTGATAGAGAGGAGGGTGGAGATGTAGGGGGTGCTGCACTGTGGAGAGCTTTGTGGTGATAGACGGAGAGGATGGTGGAGATGTAGGGGATGCTGCACTGTGGAGAGCTTTGTGGTGATAGACGGAGAGGATGGTGGAGATGTAGGGGCTACCGCACTGTGGAGAGGATGGGTGGGGTGAGGGTGGAGAGGACAGGGAAGGTGATAGAGAGGAGGGTGGAGATGTAGGAGGTGCCGCACGTGGAGAGCTTTGTGGTGATAGAGAGGAGGGTGGAGATGTAGGGGGTGCTGCACTGTGGAGAGCTTTGTGAGTGAGAACAAGCAGTGTGAATTGGATCCTATGATATATGGGCAGCCAGTGCAATGACTGGCACAAAGCAGAGGCATCCGAGTAGCGGTTAGCCAGATATCATAGTATCATAGTTTTTAAGGTTGAAGGGAGACTCTAAAGGCCCTGTCACACACAGAGATAAATCAGCGGCAGATCTGTGGTTGCAGGGAAATTGTGGACAATCAGTGCCAGGTTTGTGGCTGTGTATAAATGAAACAATATGTCCATGATTTCACTGCAACCACAGATCTGCCAAAGATTTATCTCTGTGTGTGACGGGGCCTTTAGTCCATCTAGTTCAACCCGTAGCCTAACATGTTGATCCAGAGGAAGGCAAAAAAAACCCCCAATGTGGCAAACAAGTTCCAATGGGGAAAAAATGTCCTTCCTTCGTCCACATCCGGCATCAGACTAGTTCCCTGGATCAATACCCTGTCATAAAATCTAATATACATAACTGGTAATATTACATTTTTCAGGAAAGGCGTCCAGGCTCTGCTTAAATGTTAGCAGTGAATCACTCATTACAACATCCTGCGGCAGAGAGTTCCATAGTCTCACTGCTCGTACAGTAAAGAATCCTCGTCTGTGATTATGATTAAACCTTCTTTCCTCAAGACGTAGCGGATGCCCCCGTGTTCCAGTCGCAGGCCTAGGTGTAAAGAGATCTTTGGAAAGGTCTCTGTACTGTCCCCTCATATGTTTATACATTGTGATTAGATCCCCTCTAAGCCTTCGTTTTTCCTGTCTTGGTAATGCAGCCCCCCCATTCCTCTAATAATCTTGGTGGTCTTCTCTGCACCCTCTCCAGTTCAGCTATGTCCTTCTTATATATCGGTGACCAGAATTGTACACAGTATATAAGTGCGGTCGCACTAGTGACTTGTACAGAGGTAGAACTATATTTTTTTCATGAACACTTCTACCTCTTTTAATACATCCCATTATTTTATTAGCCCTGGCAGCAGCTGCCTGACACTGGCCACTAAAGTGAAGTTTACCATCCACCCATACACCCAAGTCTTTTTCTGTGTCTGTTTTACCCAGTGTTCTACAATTAAGTACATAATCATAAATGTTATTTCCTCTACCCAAGTGCATGACCTTACATTTATCTACATTAAACTTCAATTGCCACTTCTCAGCCCAATCCTCCAATTTACATAAATCTCCCTGTAATATAAAATTATCCTCCTCTGTATTGATTACCCTGCAGAGTTTAGTATCATCTGCAAATATTGAAATTCTACTCCGCATGCCCCCAACAAGGTCATTTATAAATATGTTGAAAAGAAGCGGGCCCAATACTGACCCCTGTGGTACCCCACTATGAACTGAGACCCAGTCCGAGTACGTACCATTAATAACCACCCTTTGTTTCCTATCACTGAGCCAGTTTTTAACCCAGTTACACATATTTTCCCCTATCCCCATTATTCTCATTTTATGTACCAACCTTTTGTGTGGCACCGGATCAAAAGCTTTTGAAAAGTCCATATACACAACATCCACTGCATTTCCCTGGTCCAGGCTTGAACTTACCTCTTCATAGAAGCTGATCAGTGTGACAGGATCGATCCCTCATAAACCCATGTTGATACTCTGTCATAAGGTTATTTTTCTTCAGATACTCCAGTATAGCATCTCTCAAGAAACCCTCAAGGATTTTACCAACCGTAGAGGTTAAACTTACCGGCCTATAATTTCCCGGCTCAGTTTTTGTCCCCTTTTTGAATATTGGCACCACATTTGCTATGCGCCAGTCCTGCGGTACCGACCCTGTTATTAAGGAATCTGTGAAGATTAAAAATAATGGTCTATCTATCACAGAACTCAATTCCTGTAGTACTCTGGGGTGTATGCCTCCGGGCCCGGAGATTTGTCAACCTTAGTGATTTCGAGGCGGTGGCGTTCTTCCTGCTGGGTTAAGCAGGTAATAGATAGGTGACCCTGGCTGCTGCATTGAGGATGGACTGTAGAGGAGAGAGTCTACTTAGGGGGAGACCAATTAATAGAGAGTTACAGTAGTAAAGGCGAGAGTGGATCAGGGCCACGGGCTTTCTGGTGATTAGAGAGGAGGGTGGAGATGTAGGGGGTGCTGCACTGTGGAGAGCTTTGTGGTGATAGAGAGGAGGGTGGAGATGTAGGGGGTGCTGCACTATGGAGGGCTTTCTCGTGATAGAGATGAGGAGGAGATGTAGGGGGTGCTGCACTGTGGAGAGCTTTGTGGTGATAGACAGAGATGAGGGTGGAGATGTAGGGGGTGCTGCACTATGGAGGGCTTTCTGGTGATAGAGAGGAGGGTGGAAATGTAGGGGGTGCTGCACTGTGGAGAGCTTTGTGGTGATAGAGAGGAGGGTGGAGATGTAGGGGGTGCTGCACTGTGGAGAGCTTTCTCGTGATAGAGATGAGGAGGAGATGTAGGGGGTGCTGCATTGTGGAGAGCTTTGTGGTGATAGACAGAGAAGGACGGAGATGTAGGGGGTGCCGCACTGTGGAGAGCTTTGTGGTGATAGAGAGGAGGGTGGAGATATAGGGGGGTGCCGCACTGTGGAGAGCTTTGTGGTGATAGAGATGAGGGTGGAGATGTAGGGGGGTGCTGCACTGTGGAGAGCTTTGTGAGTGAGAACAAGCAGTGTGAATTGGATCCTATGATATATGGGCAGCCAGTGCAATGACTGGCACAGAGCAGAGGCATCCGAGTAGCGGTTAGCCAGATAGGTGACCCTGGCTGCTGCATTGAGGATGGACTGTAGAGGAGAGAGTCTAGTTAGGGGGAGACCAATTAATAGAGAGTTACAGTAGTAAAGGCGAGAGTGGATCAGGGCCACGGTGAGGGTTTTTGTAGTTTCTGCTGTGAGAAAGGGGCGGATTCTAGAGATGTTCTTGAGGCGCAAGCGGCAGGTGCGGGCAAGAGATTGTATGTGGGGGGTGAAGGGAGAGATCAGTGTCAAGTATAACCCCCAGACAGCGGCCTGCGGCCTAGGACTTATCGTGGTGCCGCACACAGAGAGGGAGATGTCAGGGTTAGGAAGGTTGGGAGATGGAGGGAAAAGCAGAAGTTCAGTTTTGTAAAGGTTAAGTTTCAGATAGAGAGCAGACATGACATTGCAAACTGCAGTCAGGCAGTCACTGGTGTTCTGTAGTACAGTGGGGGTGAGCTCAGGGGAGGAGGTGTATAGCTGTGTGTTATCAGCATAAAGATGGTACTGGAAGCCAAATCTGCTGATGGTCATTCCAACTGGGGCAGTGTAGAGGGAGAACAGAAGAGGGCCAAGGACTGAACCTTGAGGGACCCCAACAGTGAGAGGGAGAGGAGAAGATGTGGAGCCAGCAAATGATACGCTGAATGAGCGGCCAGAAAGATAGGAAGAGAACCAGGAGAGAGCGGTGTCCTCTAGTGGGTGCAGTAAGATGGAGGGTGTGTACAGGTGTAGTAGAGCGGGTGTAGTGAGATGGAGAGGTGTGTACGAGTGTAGTAGAGCGGGTGTAGTGAGATGGAGAGGTGTGTACGAGTGTAGTAGAGCGGGTGTAGTGAGATGGAGAGGTGTGTACGAGTGTAGTAGAGCGGGTGTAGTGAGATGGAGAGGTGTGTATGAGTGTAGTAGAGCGGGTGTAGTGAGATGGAGCAGCGTGTACGGGTGTAGTAAGATGGAGCAGTGTGTACAGGTGTGTGACTGAGTATGCAGCAGAGCAGTAAGGGACGCCAAGCCAAGAAACAATCCAAAGGGCTTTATTGGAACCACAAAGATAAAGTACCAATCATAAATAAAAAAATTGTTTAAAAGAACAGAGAGTCCTCAGTGGTTGATACCTTTTAATGGCTAACTGAAAAGATGGTAATAATTGCAAGCTTTCGAGACTCCTCAGGTCTCTTCATCAGGCATGGTATAACACAAAATCTGAAGAGTCACGTATTTATACACAACAGGACTTAGAATAGTGCAGTAAAAAAAAAAAAAAAGAACAAGTTATATGAAACAGAACTATCTCTATGGCAGGGGGACAAGCTGTTCTAGCCATAAATACTGCTGCAGTTCAGTGTGAAAGTTTTTTTTTTTTTTTTTTTTTTTTTTTTTTACTGCACTATTCTAAGTCCTGTTACAATAAAACTTTCACACTGAACTGCAGCAGTATTTATGGCTAGAACAGCTTGTCCCCCTGCCATAGAGATAGTTCTGTTTCATATAACTTGTTCTTTTTTTTTTTTTTTACTGCACTATTCTAAGTCCTGTTGTGTATAAATACGTGACTCTTCAGATTTTGTGTTATACCATGCCTGATGAAGAGACCTGAGTAGTCTCGAAAGCTTGCAATTATTACCATCTTTTCAGTTAGCCATTAAAAGGTATCAACCACTGAGGACTCTCTGTTCTTTTAAACAATTTTTTTATCTCTACTGGCTAACACGGTACAAAGATATATTTTACTTCAATCATAAATATAGATCCTTAAAGTCTGCAAGGAGTCCACAACAAAACAAAAGATCCAGGGGCGTATCCCGGTATTCCAATGCCAGGGAAAATATGGCAATGGTCCTTATATGAGTTCCTTGAGTCCAACAGGTGAACAACAAAACACAATCCCACGTGGCCACTGATCTCCAGTCTGTGACAGTCCATACACAGGCTCTAGGATCCAGCCTCAGCTATAGATCCTAGTCCTTCTCCAGCCGAGATCCAACTAACTGAACTAACATGGGTCTCATTGTTCTTCTCTCCTGGGATCAGCCCCTTAGGTGGGCAGAAGAGTCCAACTCCGCCTGGACACTTGATACATGAATGGACTTTAGAAGTCCTGGCTCTTTCTTGTTTACAAAGTTGTGGATTGGAGAAGTCCCATGCTGAGAAGAACAAACAATCCCCCACTAGTAGTACATACAGGACAGTCAAGGAGAGACAGACTATTACACCATGAGCAAAGGCGGGGGAGGGACACACTGTTAAACCCCTTCCCCCCTCAATTTGTGTACGGACTAGTGACCTCAACAGGTCGCTTGTCAAGTACACGTAAACATGCCGACCCTGACTCAGGGCTCCTCTTGCCTGGACAATCCGTCTGCATTTTGGTGTTGGCTACCCCTTCTATATTGTATTGTAAAGTTATAGGGCTGCAGAGCCAGGCTCCATCGCAGTAATCGTCCATTGTCCCCAGAGACTCTGTTCAGCCAGGTGAGGGGATTGTGATCAGTAACCACAGTGAATTCTCGCCCATACAGATACGGCCTTAGTTTCCTAAGGGCCCATACTACAGCCAGACATTCCTTCTCAACAGTTGCATAGGCCACTTCTCGGTCCAGCAGTTTCCGGCTGAGATAGGCAATGGGGTGTTCCTCCCCGGCTGCATTCCCCTGGCTGAGTACAGCTCCCAATCCATAAGAAGATGCTAGAGGTGGGGAAACAAAATGCGCAATAGGGTCTTAGGGTATGTGCGCACGTTGCTTTTTACCTGCTTTTTTGCTGCTTTTTCTTCTGCGCTGTTTAATGCCAAAATGGATGTGTTCTTCTTGTCAAGCAAAGTCTATGGGAATTTGGGTTTCTTGTTCACACTATGTTGTTCAAAATGCTGCCTTTTTGTGGCAGAACTTTGGTCAAAAACTCAGCTTTGCAGTGCAAAACCCAAATGGCAAAAACAATTGACATGTTGCTTCTTTGAAAAGCTGAGTTTTTGACCAAAGTTCTGCCTCAAAAAGGCAGCATTTTGAACAACATAGTGTGAACAAGAAACCCAAATTCCCATAGACTTTGCTTGAATAGAAGAACACATCCATTTTGGCATTAAACAGCGCAGAAGAAAAAGCAGCAAAAAAGCAGGTAAAAAGCAACGTGCGCACATACCCTTACCCGGTATAATGTGGGATGATAAGAAAGAAGTAGGTACACTCACCTGATGGGGTTGTGCCAGTCACAACTCCTTAAAACGCATGTGAGTGTCCGCGTGGTTCAAGCAGCGGCCCCGTGAAATCGTAATATATAATCAAGGGGAAAACGGGTATATGCCGCGCTTAAAAACCACTGATGCAGAACTGATGTAAAAAATTATTTTTTATTAAAGCATACCAACGCGTTTCAGAGACAAGGAGCGTCTCCTTATTCAGGGAAAAAGAAATCATACCTTATATAGTATGATTTCTTTTTCCCTGAAGAAGGAGACGGTCCTTGTCTCTGAAACGCGTTGGAATGCTGTAATAAAAAAGAAATTTTTACATCAGTTCTGCATCAGTGGTTTTTAAGAGCGGCATATACCCGTTTTCCCCTTGATTATATATTAATCCGTAAGAAGAGGCATCCGTCTGCACAATGAATCTCCTCTTGTAGTCTGGAGCAACCAGAACAGGGTCGCAGACCAAGGCGTCTTTCAGCCGGTTAAAAGCCTCATCACAGGCTGGAGTCCAGATCACCAGCTGGGGCATCGTTTTCTTCGTGAGGTCTGTTAGGGGCTTGGCCACAGAGCTGAAATGAGAAACAAATTTTCGGTAATAACTGTCAGTGCCCAAAAAAGCCATAACCTGTTTCTTGGTTTGGGGTACAGGCCAGTCTCTAATAGCCTGGATTTTGGCAGGTTCAGGACGTAACTTCCCTCCTCCTACTCCATGCCCTAGGTATTGGACTTCACCCATCCCCGATTGGCATTTATCAGGTCGACTAGTTAGGCCTGCTGCGAGAATCCGGTCAAGAACAAGAGCTACTTGATTCAGATGTTCCTCCCATGTGTGGCTGAAGACGGCGATATCATCCAGGTAGGCACAAGTGAAGTCGCCATATCCCCGGAGGATCTGGTCCACCATTCTCTGAAAGGTTGCAGGGGCATTTTTCATTCCGAAAGGCATGTTTAGAAATTCATACAGACCAAAGGGGGTTATAAAAGCCGACCTTTCTCTACCTTCCTCAGTCAGGGGAATTTGCCAGTATCCCTTACTGAGATCCAAGGTGGTGACGTATCGTGCCCCAGCTAGCTGGTCCAGAAGTTCATCAATGCGGGGCATTGGGTAAGCATCACTGATGGTATGGTCATTTAGTCGTCTGTAGTCCACACAAAATCGAGTACTCCCATGTTTCTTGGGTACTAACACAACAGGAGAGGCCCAAGGACTATGGGAGGCCTAAATCACCCCAAGTTGTAACATCTCCTCCAGCTCATGCTGCATGGTGTTTCTAACAGATTCTGGTACCCGGTAGGGAGCCTGCTGTATGGGACGGAAGCCCTGAGTGTCCACATGATGTTGGGTTACTGTGGTTCGACCTGGTCGGGATGAGAAAGCAGCCTGTCTCTGATGGAGCATTCCCAGCATTTGTTTTTTTCTGTAAGGAATCTAAGTGATCTTCAAGAGGAACCTGTTTCACAGTGGATGGGGCTCTGGCTGCTTCAACAAGATCAGGTAATGGGTAGTCATCCTCCTGACCATCTTCTGAAGCCAGCCGACAGCTTGCTATCACAGGTAATGTCCGGTCATGGTACTCCATCATATTCACATGGACAGTCCTTTGTCTTAGGGCGGCTTTGCACGTTGCGACATTGCATGTGCGATGTCGATGGGGTCAAATCGAAAGTGACGCACATCCGGCGTCGCAGTCGATATCGCAACGTGTAAAACCTTTTTGATACGATGAACGAGCGTAAAAGCGTCGTTATCGTATCATCACTGCAGCCTCCGACATTTCCATAATGCCGATGGTGCGACAGGTACGATGTTGTTCCTCGCTCCAGCGGCAGCACACATCGCTGTGTGAAGCCGCAGGAGCGAGGAACATCACCTTACCTGCCTCCCGGCTGCAATGAGAAGGACAGAGGTGGGCGGGATGTTTACATCCTGCTCATCTCCGCCCCTCCGCTTCAATTGGCTGCCTGCCGTGTGACGTTGCTGTGACGCCGCACGACCCGCCCCCCTAAGGAAGGAGGCGGGTCGCCGGCCAGAGGGACGTCGCACGGCAGGTATGTGCATGTGAAGCTGCCGTAGCGATAATAATCGCTACGGCAGCTTTCACTAGATATCGCACGTGCGACGGGGGCGGGACTATCGCTGCAGCATCGGTAACACATTGTTACCGATGTCGCAACGTTCAAATCCCGCCTTAGACCCTGATCATCTAGAGCAAAAAGGTAATTGTTTTGTTTTCGGAGAACGCGGAAGAGACCCTCCCATGTTGTCTGGAGTTTATTTTGCCGATGGGGAACAATCATTAAGACTTGTTGTCCCTCTACAAATTCTCGATAGCGTGCGTTGCGGTCATACCATGTCTTCTGTCTGGTTTGAGCCATCCTCACATGATCCTGAGCCAAACTAGCAAGTTGAGCCAGGGTTTCCCGAAGCTTGAGGACATATGGAACAACAGGGGTTCCTGCATCTTCAACTTGCCCCTCCCAATATTCCTTTAGCAGAGTTAAGGGTCCTCTGACCTTTCTTCCATAGAGTAGTTCAAAGGGGGAAAACCCAGTGGACTCCTGGGGAACTTCCCGATAGGCGAACAGGAGATGGGGTAGGTACTTCTCCCAGGCGGAATCCCTGTCAGTGAAGGCCCTTAGCATATTTTTCAGTGTTTGATTAAACCGTTCACAAAGTCCATTGGTTTGAGGATGGTATGCTGTAGTTCGAATTGCTCGTACTCCACAGGTGCGCCACAGACACTGCACCAACTCTGACATGAACTGGGAGCCTTGGTCCGATAAGATCTCACTTGGGAACCCTACTCAGTGAAAATCGTAACAAGGTCCTCGGCCACCTTGGCTGCAGAAATACTTAACAAGGCCACGGCTTCTGGATATCGGGTGGCGTAGTCCACAAAAGTGAGAATGTACTGCTTTCCAGATTTACTTGGTTTAGCCAGAGGTCCAATGATATCGACAGCTACTCTTTGAAAGGGTTCTTCTATGATAGGGAGCGGTTGCAAGGGTGCCTTTGGGTGATCTCCAGGTCGCCCTCTACGCTGACATATGTCACAGGTTCGGCAGAAATGCGCCACTGCTTGAGAAATTCCAGGCCAATAGAAAATTTGAGTCAATCGTCTTTCGTTGCGGGTTTTCCCTTGATGGCCAGCAGTAGGAATGTCATGAGCAAGGTGTAATAGGGAAATTCTGTATTTCTGAGGAACAATCAGCTGTTTGCTATAAGTCCAGGGTTTATCTAAGGAGTCAGTGTTGGTAACCCGATATAGAAGTCCATTTTCTCTGATAATTTTTTCCCCATTTTCTCCTAACTGCCCTACTTCAGCCCGAGCTCTAAAGCTAGCCAGGGTGGGGTCAGTCTCTACCTCTTGTCTAAACTCAACTTTATCCCAAGTGACATTCATATGAGACCCACAAGAAGAATCACTCACCGGCTGTGACGGCAGTTCAGGTGGCCTCATTTCCATTGATGGGTTGAACACGTCCACATCTGCTGCTCTCTTGGCTGGACTTCTGGTTATCGCACTGACAAAGTGGCATTGAAGATTCCCCACATCATTCCCTAGAAGAATGTCTGCAGTAAGGCCGCTCATCACACCAATCATGCATTGTTTTGCCCCAAAGCCATAATCCAGGGTCACACTCGCTCTTGGAATGTATCTTTGAGTACCTCCAGCTAATTCAATGGTAATTCCTGGTCCCTTTTGCATTGCTTCTGATTGAATTACTCAGGCATCTGCGAAGATGAGAAAAGCCCCAGTGTCACGAAAGCCAACAACTTTTTGGCCATCCAGCACGACCTCCTGTAGATGTTTATGCTGAAGATCAGAAGAACGGGCGGCTGTGGCTCACACCCCATAGACTCCTGGTAGGCTCTTCTCCTGTTGAGGGTGTCTGTAGATAATGGACAGGCAAAGGGGGTCTGTAACTGTTTTGCCTCCGAACACCTGGACAGTGAGCTTGCAGATGACCCAGTTGCCCACATCCATAACATCTACGTTCTATGAGTCTTTCTCCACGTCGTACTCCCAAAGAGGAGGAAGGAGTAGTAGGAGGCACATTCACACGGGGTCCGCCATGTGTTGGTAGTCTAATAGGACGGTGAACATTGGAGGCCAAAGGACAAGGGACCACTGGTGTTGGAGAGCTGGTAGTTTATTTTCTCACTGACTAGTAGCCTTTTCCATTGAGGCTTGATAGTGAGCACCTCATCAGCTAGAGCAGCAGCTTGTTCCACAGTTGACGGCTTTCTCTCACGCACCCATTCCCTGATTTCAGCAGGGCACCTGGCATAGAACTGCTCTTTCAGGATGACCTGGAGGAAGGTCTCCCAAGTTAAGGCCCCCTCTCCCTCCAGCCAGCAATGGCATACTTGTTTCAGTCTGTGGGCATACATCTTGAAAGACACTTCCCCATCACAGGCTAACGTACGGAACTGAGTTCTATAAGTATCTGGGGTCACGGCATAATGTTCTAGAATGGTCTGTTTGATCTCCCCATACTCACAATTCCACTGAGGGTCCATAGCTCTGTAGGCGTCGGCAGCTCCACCCTCCAAGAGGCCCACCAGGTGTCTGACTCGCTCTCTTTCTGGGACTTCCATTAATCGGCACTGATGCTCAAAGTCCTGGAAGAAGCACTCAATGTCGCCTGCAGCTTCATTAAATGGCTTAAAGTCCTTGTGGGACACTCTGGAGAATTCCCTCATAGTTGGTGCTGTGGTTACAGTTTGTCTGGAGCCTCTAGCTGCTTCCACAGCAAATCTCCTCTCCAGCAATGCCATCTCTTGAGCTCTGCGAATGGCCTTCCTCTTATCTTCTATGGTGCCCTCATCTCCAAGCAGTGCCATCTACTCCTCATACCACACAACCCATTGACTTTTTTGGGTAATTACCTCCAGCTTCCGTCTTTCCTCCCCTTGCTGTGGAAATCCTTCCTCGGTGCCATCTTGCAGGCAAGCGTTTTCCAATGCCTCAATTAGTTGCTCCTTAGAGAGTCCTTTGTAGCTGACTCCTAATTCACGGGCCTTTGTTTGTAGGCTCCCCACAGTCCAGTTCCTGTATCCTGAGGTTCTGATTCCAGATGTTAATGGGCCATTGTCCTCCATTCTTTCTGCTCTGATCCCGCCGCTGTCAACCAGTTTGTGACGGGGTATGCGGCAGAGCAGTAAGGGACGCCAGGCCAAGGAAAAATCCAAAGGGATTGGAACCACAAAGATAAAGCACCAAACAAATATAAATCCTTAAAGTCTGCAAGGAGTCCACAACAAAACAAAAGATCCAGGGGTGCCTCCCAGTATTCCAACGCCAGGGAAAATATGGCAATGGTCCTTATATGAGTTCCTTGAGTCCAACAGGGTGAACAACAAAACACAATCCCACGTGGCCACTGATCTCTAATCTGTAATAGTCCATACACAGGCTCTAGGATCCAGCCTCAGCTATAGATCGTAGTCCTTCTCCAGCCGAGATCCAACTAACTGAACTAACATGGGTCTCATTGTTCTTCTCTCCTGGGATCAGCCCCTTAGGTGGGCAGAAGAGTCCAACTCCGCCTGGACACTTGATACATGAATGGACTTTAGAAGTCCTGGCTCTTTCTTGTTTACAAAGTTGTGGATTGGAGAAGTCCCATGCTGAGAAGAACAAACAATCCCCCACCAGTAGTACATACAGGACAGTCAAGGAGAGACAGACTATTACACCAAGAGCAAAGGCGGGGGAGGGACACACTGTTACAAGGTGTAGTAGAGCGGTTGTAGTGAGATGGAGAGGTGTGTACAGGTGTAGTAGAGTGGGTAAAGGTTTGTGGAAGAGAGAGAGGCTTAGCACCAATCCAATAAATTATCAAAAAAAACCCTTTAATAATGTCTCTTTAAAATGATCAATCCTGAAAACACACAGAACAAAAATATGCGCAGGGGAAACTTTACGCGTTTCGGACCTAGATTATAAAAACAAAGTGTCCTTAGTCAAAAGTGGGTAGTAAAGTGGGTGTAGTGAGATGGAGAGGTGTGTACAGGTGTAGTAAGATGGAGAGGTGTGTACGAGTGTAGCAGAGCGGATGTAGTGAGATGGAGAGGTGTGTATGGGTGTAGTAAGATGGAGAGGTGTGTATGGTGTGTAGTAAGATGGAGAGGTGTGTACAGGTGTAGTAAGATGGAGAGGTGTGTACGAGTGTATTAGAGCGGGTGTAGTGATATGGAGAGGTGTGTACAGGTGTAGTAAGATGGAGAGGTGTGTATGGGTGTAGTAAGATGGAGAGGTGTGTACGGGTGTAGTAAGATGGAGAGGTGTGTACGAGTGTAGTAGAGCGGGTATAGTGAGATGGAGCGGAGTGTACAAGGGTAGTAAGATGGAGCAGTGTGTACAGGTGTAGTAGACCGGGTGTAGTAAGATGGAGAGGTGTGTACAGGTGTAGTAGAGCGGGTGTAGTAAGATGGAGAGGGGCGTACAGGTGTAGTAGAGCGGGTGTAGTAAGATGGAGAGGTGTGTACAGGTGTAGAGCAGGTGTAGTGGGATGGAGAGGTGTGTATGGGTGTAGAGCGGGTGTAGTGAGATGGAGAGGGGTGTACAGGTGTAGTAGAGCGGGTGTAGTAAGATGGATAGGTGTGTAAAGATGTAGAGCGGGTGTAGTGAGATGGAAAAGTGTGTACAGGTGTAGTAGAGCGGGTGTAGTAAGATGGAGAGTGGTGTGCAGGTGTAGTAGAGCGGGTGTAGTGAGATGGAGGGGTGTGTACGAGTGTAGTAAAGCGGGTGTAGTAAGATGGAGAGGTGTGTACAGGTGTAGAGCAGGTGTAGTGAGATGGAGAGGTGTGTATGGGTGTAGAGCGGGTGTAGTGAGATGGAAAGGTGTGTACAGGTGTAGTAGAGCAAGTGTAGTAAGATGGAGAGGGGTGTACAGGTGTAGTAGAGCGGGTGTAGTAAGATGGAGAGGTGTGTACGGGTGTAGTGAGATGGAGAGGTGTGTACAGGTGTAGAGCGGGTGTAGTGAGATGGAGAGGTGTGTACGGGTGTAGAGCGGGTGTAGTGAGATGGAGAGGGGTGTACGGGTGTAGTTAGATGGAGAGGTGTGTACGGGTGTAGAGCGGGTGTAGTGAGATGGAGAGGTGTGTACGGGTGTAGAGCGGGTGTAGTGAGATGGAGAGGTGTGTACAGGTGTAGTAGAGCGGGTGTAGTAAGATGGAGAGGCGTGTACGGGTGTAGAGCGGGTGTAGTGAGATGGAGAGGTGTGTACAGGTGTAGTAGAGCGGGTGTAGTGAGATGGAGAGGTGTGTACAGGTGTAGTAGAGCGGGTGTAGTGAGATGGAGAGGTGTGTACAGGTGTAGAGCGGGTGTAGTAAGATGGAGAGGCGTGTACGGGTGTAGTAGAGCGGGTGTAGTGAGATGTAGAGGTGTGTACAGGTGTAGAGCGGGTGTAGTAAGATGGAGAGGCATGTACGGGTGTAGTAGAGTGGGTGTAGTAAGATGGAGAGGCGTGTACGGGTGTAGTCGAGCGGGTGTAGTGAGATGGAGAGGTGTGTACAGGTGTAGCAGAGCGGGTGTAGTGAGATGGAGAGGCGTGTACGGGTGTAGAGCGGGTGTAGTAAGATGGAGAGGGGTGTACAGGTGTAGCAGAGCGGGTGTAGTGAGATGGAGAGGCGTGTACGGGTGTAGTAGAGCGGGTGTAGTGAGATGGAGAGGCGTGTACGGGTGTAGAGCAGGTGTAGTAAGATTGAGAGGTGTGTACAGGTGTAGAGCGGGTGTAGTGAGATGGAGAGATGTGTACAGGTGTAGAGCGGGTGTAGTGAGATGGAGAGGGGTGTACAGGTGTTGAGCGGGTGTAGTGAGATGGAGAGGTGTGTACAGGTGTACAGAGGGTGTAGTAAGATGGAGAGGTGTGTACGGGTGTAGTGAGATGGAGAGGTGTGTACAGGTGTAGTGAGATGGAGAGGTGTGTACAGGTGTAGAGCGGGTGTAGTGAGATGGAGAGGTGTGTACAGGTGTAGAGCGGGTGTAGTGAGATGGAGAGGTGTAGAGCGGGTGTAGTAAGATGGAGAGGTGGGTAGAGCGGGTGTAGTAAGATGGAGAGGTGTGTACAAGTGTAAAGCGGGTGTAGTGAGATGGAGAGGTGTGTACAGGTGTAGAGCGGGTGTAGTAAGATGGAGAGTGGTGTGCAGGTGTAGTAGAGCGGGTGTAGTGAGATGGAGAGGTGTGTAGAGCGGGTGTAGTAAGATGGAGAGGCGTGTACGGGTGTAGTAGAGCGGGTGTAGTGAGATGGAGAGGTGTGTACAGGTGTAGAGCGGGTGTAGTAAGATGGAGAGGCATGTACGGGTGTAGTAGAGTGGGTGTAGTAAGATGGAGAGGCGTGTACGGGTGTAGTAGAGCGGGTGTAGTGAGATGGAGAGGTGTGTACAGGTGTAGTAGAGCGGGTGTAGTAAGATGGAGAGGCGTGTAGGGGTGTAGTAGAGCGGGTGTAGTAAGATGGAGAGGCGTGTACAGGTGTAGTAGAGAGGGTGTAGTAAGATGGAGAGGCGTGTACGGGTGTAGTAGAGAGGGTGTAGTAAGATGGAGAGGCGGGTACGGGTGTAGTAGAGCGGGTGTAGTGAGATGGAGAGGTGTGTACGGGTGTAGAGCGGGTGTAGTGAGATGGAAAGGTGTGTACAGGTGTAGTAGAGCAAGTGTAGTAAGATGGAGAGGGGTGTACAGGTGTAGTAGAGCGGGTGTAGTAAGATGGAGAGGTGTGTACGGGTGTAGTGAGATGGAGAGGTGTGTACAGGTGTAGAGCGGGTGTAGTGAGATGGAGAGGTGTGTACGGGTGTAGAGCGGGTGTAGTGAGATGGAGAGGGGTGTACGGGTGTAGTTAGATGGAGAGGTGTGTACGGGTGTAGAGCGGGTGTAGTGAGATGGAGAGGTGTGTACGGGTGTAGAGCGGGTGTAGTAAGATGGAGAGGTGTGTACAGGTGTAGTAGAGCGGGTGTAGTAAGATGGAGAGGCGTGTACGGGTGTAGAGCGGGTGTAGTGAGATGGAGAGGTGTGTACAGGTGTAGTAGAGCGGGTGTAGTGAGATGGAGAGGTGTGTACAGGTGTAGTAGAGCGGGTGTAGTGAGATGGAGAGGTGTGTACAGGTGTAGAGCGGGTGTAGTAAGATGGAGAGGCGTGTACGGGTGTAGTAGAGCGGGTGTAGTGAGATGTAGAGGTGTGTACAGGTGTAGAGCGGGTGTAGTAAGATGGAGAGGCATGTACGGGTGTAGTAGAGCGGGTGTAGTAAGATGGAGAGGCGTGTACGGGTGTAATAGAGCGGGTGTAGTGAGATGGAGAGGTGTGTACAGGTGTAGCAGAGCGGGTGTAGTGAGATGGAGAGGCGTGTACGGGTGTAGAGCGGGTGTAGTAAGATGGAGAGGGGTGTACAGGTGTAGCAGAGCGGGTGTAGTGAGATGGAGAGGCGTGTACGGGTGTAGTAGAGCGGGTGTAGTGAGATGGAGAGGCGTGTACGGGTGTAGTAGAGCGGGTGTAGTGAGATGGAGAGGCGTGTACGGGTGTAGTTAGATGGAGAGGTGTGTACGGGTGTAGAGCAGGTGTAGTAAGATTGAGAGGTGTGTACAGGTGTAGAGCGGGTGTAGTGAGATGGAGAGATGTGTACAGGTGTAGAGCGGGTGTAGTGAGATGGAGAGGGGTGTACAGGTGTTGAGCGGGTGTAGTGAGATGGAGAGGTGTGTACAGGTGTAGAGGGTGTAGTAAGATGGAGAGGTGTGTACGGGTGTAGAGCGGGTGTAGTAAGATGGAGAGGTGTGTACGGGTGTAGTGAGATGGAGAGGTGTGTACAGGTGTAGTGAGATGGAGAGGTGTGTACAGGTGTAGAGCGGGTGTAGTGAGATGGAGAGGTGTGTACAGGTGTAGAGCGGGTGTAGTGAGATGGAGAGGTGTAGAGCGGGTGTAGTAAGATGGAGAGGTGGGTAGAGCGGGTGTAGTAAGATGGAGAGGTGTGTACAAGTGTAAAGCGGGTGTAGTGAGATGGAGAGGTGTGTACAGGTGTAGAGCGGGTGTAGTAAGATGGAGAGTGGTGTGCAGGTGTAGTAGAGCGGGTGTAGTGAGATGGAGAGGTGTGTAGAGCGGGTGTAGTAAGATGGAGAGGCGTGTACGGGTGTAGTAGAGCGGGTGTAGTGAGATGGAGAGGTGTGTACAGGTGTAGAGCGGGTGTAGTAAGATGGAGAGGCATGTACGGGTGTAGTAGAGCGGGTGTAGTAAGATGGAGAGGCGTGTACAGGTGTAGTAGAGCGGGTGTAGTGAGATGGAGAGGCGTGTATGGATGTAGAGCAGGTGTAGTGAGATGGAGAGGCGTGTACAGGTGTAGAGCGGGTGTAGTGAGATGGAGAGGTGTGTACAGGTGTAGAGCGGGTGTAGTGAGATGAGGTGTGTACAGGTGTAGAGCGGGTGTAGTAAGATGGAGAGGTGTGTACAGGTGTAGTAGGGCAGGTGTAGTGAGATGGAGAGGTGTGTACAGGTGTAGAGCGGGTGTAGTAAGATGGAGAGGTGTGTACAGGTGTAGAGCGGGTGAAGTAAGATGGAGAGGCGTGTACAGGTGTAGTAGAGCGGGTGTAGTAAGATGGAGAGGCGTGTACGGGTGTAGTAGAGCGGGTGTAGTAAGATGGAGAGGCGTGTACGAGTGTAGTAGAGAGGGTGTAGTAAGATGGAGAGGCGTGTACGGGTGTAGTAGAGAGGGTGTAGTAAGATGGAGAGGCGTGTACGGGTGTAGTAGAGAGGGTGTAGTAAGATGGAGAGGCGTGTACGGGTGTAGTAGAGAGGGTGTAGTAAGATGGAGAGGCATGTACAGGTGTAGTAGAGCGGGTGTAGTAAGATGGCGAGGCGTGTACGGGTGTAGTAGAGCGGGTGTAGTAAGATGGAGAGGCGAGTACGGGTGTAGGAGAGCGGGTGTAGTAAGATGGAGAGGTGTGTACAGGTGTAGAGCGGGTGTAGTAAGATGGAGAGGTATGTACGGGTGTAGTAAGATGGAGAGGCGTGTACGGGTGTAGTGAGATGGAGAGGTGCGTACGGCTGTAGTGAGATGGAGAGGCGTGTACAGGTGTAGAGCGGGTGTAGTAAGATGGAGAGGTGTGTATGGGTGTAGAGCGGGTGTAGTGAGATGGAAAGGTGTGTACAGGTGTAGTAGAGCGGGTGTAGTAAGATGGAGAGGGGTGTAAAGGTGTAGTAGAGCGGGTGTAGTAAGATGGAGAGGTGTGTACGGGTGTAGTGAGATGGAGAGGTGTGTACGGGTGTAGAGCGGGTGTAGTGAGATGGAGTGGTGTGTACGGGTGTAGTAAGATGGAGAGGTGTGTACAGGTGTAGAGCAGGTGTAGTAAGATGGAAAGGGATGTACAGGTGTAGTAGAGCGGGTGTAGTGAGATGGAGAGGTGTGTACGGGTGTAGAGCGGGTGTAGTGAGATGGAGAGGGGTGTACGGGTGTAGTTAGATGGAGAGGTGTGTACGGGTGTAGAGCGGGTGTAGTAAGATGGAGAGGTGTGTACGGGTGTAGAGCGGGTGTAGTAAGATGGAGAGGTGTGTACAGGTGTAGAGCGGGTGTAGTGAGATGGAGAGGTGTGTACAGGTGTAGTAGAGCGGGTGTAGTGAGATGGAGAGGTGTGTCCAGGTGTAGTAGAGCGGGTGTAGTGAGATGGAGAGGTGTGTACAGGTGTAGACCGGGTGTAGTAAGATGGAGAGGCGTGTACGGGTGTAGTAGAGCGGGTGTAGTGAGATGTAGAGGTGTGTACAGGTGTAGAGCGGGTGTAGTAAGATGGAGAGGCATGTACGGGTGTAGTAGAGCGGGTGTAGTAAGATGGAGAGGCGTGTACAGGTGTAGTAGAGCGGGTGTAGTGAGATGGAGAGGTGTGTACGGGTGTAGAGCGGGTGTAGTAAGATGGAGAGGCGTGTACGGGTGTAGTAGAGCGGGTGTAGTGAGATGGAGAGGTGTGTACAGGTGTAGAGCGGGTGTAGTAAGATGGAGAGGCATGTACGGATGTAGTAGAGCGGGTGTAGCAAGATGGAGAGGCGTGTACGGGTGTAGAGCGGGTGTAGTAAGATGGAGAGGGGTGTACAGGTGTAGCAGAGCGGGTGTAGTGAGATGGAGAGGCGTGTACGGGTGTGGTAGAGCGGGTGTAGTGAGATGGAGAGGTGTGTACAGGTGTAGAGCGGGTGTAGTAAGATGGAGAGGCGTGTACGGGTGTAGTAGAGCGGGTGTAGTAAGATGGAGAGGCGTGTACGGGTGTAGTAGAGCGGGTGTAGTAAGATGGAAAGGCGTGTACGGGTGTAGTAGAGAGGGTGTAGTAAGATGGAGAGGCGTGTACGGGTGTAGTAGAGAGGGTGTAGTAAGATGGAGAGGCGTGTACAGGTGTAGTAGAGCGGGTGTAGTGAGATGGAGAGGTGTGTACAGGTGTAGAGCGGGTGTAGTAAGATGGAGAGGCGTGTACGGGTGTAGTAGAGAGGGTGTAGTAAGATGGAGAGGCGTGTAGGGGTGTAGTAGAGCGGGTGTAGTAAGATGGAGAGGCGTGTATGGGTGTAGTAGAGAGGGTGTAGTAAGATGGAGAGGCGTGTATGGGTATAGTAGAGCGGGTGTGGTAAGATGGAGAGGCGTGTACAGGTGTAGTAGAGAGGGTGTAGTAAGATGGAGAGGCGTGTACGGGTGTAGTAGAGAGGGTGTAGTAAGATGGAGAGGCGGGTACGGGTGTAGTAGAGCGGGTGTAGTGAGATGGAGAGGTGTGTACGGGTGTAGTAGAGCGGGTGTAGTGAGATGGAGAGGTGTGTACAGGTGTAGAGCGGGTGTAGTAAGATGGAGAGGCATGTACGGGTGTAGTAGAGCGGGTGTAGTAAGATGGAGAGGCGTGTACGGGTGTAGAGCGGGTATAGTGAGATGAAGAGGTGTGTACGGGTGTAGCAGAGCGGGTGTAATGAGATGGAGAGGCGTGTACAGGTGTAGAGCGGGTGTAGTGAGATGGAGAGGTGTGTACAGGTGTAGTAGGGCAGGTGTAGTAAGATGGAGAGGTGTGTACAGGTGTAGAGCGGGTGTAGTAAGATGGAGAGGGGTGTACAGGTGTAGCAGAGCGGGTGTAGTGAGATGGAGAGTTGTGTACAGGTGTAGTAGGGCGGGTGTAGTGAGATGGAGAGGCGTGTACGGGTGTAGCAGAGCGGGTGTAGTGAGATGGAGAGGTGTGTACAGGTGTAGAGCGGGTGTAGTAAGATGGAGAGGCGTGTACGGGTGTAGTAGAGCGGGTGTAGTAAGATGGAAAGGCGTCTACGGGTGTAGTAGAGAGGGTGTAGTAAGATGGAGAGGCGTGTACAGGTGTAGTAGAGCGGGTGTAGTGAGATGGAGAGGTGTGTACAGGTGTAGAGCGGGTGTAGTAAGATGGAGAGGCGTGTACGGGTCTAGTAGAGCGGGTGTAGTGAGATGGAGAGGTGTGTACAGGTGTAGAGCGGGTGTAGTAAGAGTGAGAGGCGTGTATGGGTGTAGTAGAGAGGGTGTAGTAAGATGGAGAGGTGTGTACAGGTGTAATAGAGAGGGTGTAGTAAGATGGAGAGGCGTGTACGAGTGTAGTAGAGAGGGTGTAGTAAGATGGAGAGGTGTGTACGGGTGTAGTAGAGCGGGTGTAGTAAGATGGAGAGGCGTGTACAAGTGTAGTAGAGAGGGTGTACTAAGATGGAGAGGTGTGTACAGGTGTAGTAGGGCGGGTGTAGTGAGATGGAGAGGCTTGTACGGGTGTAGTACAGCGGGTGTAGTGAGATGGAGAGGTGTGTACAGGTGTAGAGCGGGTGTAGTAAGATGGAGAGGCGTGTACGGGTGTAGTAGAGCAGGTGGTGTAGTAAGATGGAGAGGCGTGTACGGGTGTAGTAGAGCGGGTGTAGTAAGATGGAGAGGCGTGTACGGGTGTAGTAGAGCGGGTGTAGTGAGATGGAGAGGTGTGTACAGGTGTAGAGCGGGTGTAGTAAGATGGAGAGGCGTGTACGGGTGTAGTAGAGCGGGTGTAGTAAGATGGAGAGGCGTGTACGGGTGTAGTAGAGAGGGTGTAGTAAGATGGAGAGGCGTGTACGGGTGTAGTAGAGAGGGTGTAGTAAGATGGAGAGGCGTGTACAGGTGTAGTAGAGCGGGTGTAGTGAGATGGAGAGGTGTGTACAGGTGTAGAGCGGGTGTAGTAAGATGGAGAGGCGTGTACGGGTGTAGTAGAGAGGGTGTAGTAAGATGGAGAGGCGTGTAGGGGTGTAGTAGAGCGGGTGTAGTAAGATGGAGAGGCGTGTATGGGTGTAGTAGAGAGGGTGTAGTAAGATGGAGAGGCGTGTATGGGTATAGTAGAGCGGGTGTAGTAAGATGGAGAGGCGTGTACGGGTGTAGTAGAGAGGGTGTAGTAAGATGGAGAGGCGTGTACGGGTGTAGTAGAGATGGTGTAGTAAGATGGAGAGGTGTGTACAGGTGTAGTAGAGCGGGTGTAGTAAGATGGAGAGGCGTGTACGGGTGTAGTAGAGCGGGTGTAGTAAGATGGAGAGGCGTGTACAGGTGTAGTAGAGAGGGTGTAGTAAGATGGAGAGGCGTGTACGGGTGTAGTAGAGAGGGTGTAGTAAGATGGAGAGGCGGGTACGGGTGTAGTAGAGCGGGTGTAGTGAGATGGAGAGGTGTGTACGGGTGTAGCAGAGCGGGTGTAGTGAGATGGAGAGGCGTGTACGGGTGTAGTAGAGCGGGTGTAGTAAGATGGAGAGGCATGTACGGGTGTAGTAGAGCGGGTGAAGTAAGATGGAGAGGCGTGTACGGGTGTAGAGCGGGTGTAGTGAGATGAAGAGGTGTGTACAGGTGTAGTAGGGCAGGTGTAGTAAGATGGAGAGGTGTGTACAGGTGTAGAGCGGGTGTAGTAAGATGGAGAGGGGTGTGCAGGTGTAGCAGAGCGGGTGTAGTGAGATGGAGAGTTGTGTACAGGTGTAGTAGGGCGGGTGTAGTGAGATGGAGAGGCGTGTACGGGTGTAGTAGAGCGGGTGTAGTGAGATGGAGAGGTGTGTACAGGTGTAGAGCGGGTGTAGTAAGATGGAGAGGCGTGTACGGGTGTAGTAGAGCGGGTGTAGTAAGATGGAAAGGCGTGTACGGGTGTAGTAGAGAGGGTGTAGTAAGATGGAGAGGCGTGTACAGGTGTAGTAGAGCGGGTGTAGTGAGATGGAGAGGTGTGTACAGGTGTAGAGCGGGTGTAGTAAGATGGAGAGGCATGTACGGGTCTAGTAGAGCGGGTGTAGTGAGATGGAGAGGTGTGTGCAGGTGTAGAGCGGGTGTAGTAAGAGTGAGAGGCGTGTATGGGTGTAGTAGAGAGGGTGTAGTAAGATGGAGAGGTGTGTACAGGTGTAGTAGAGAGGGTGTAGTAAGATGGAGAGGCGTGTACGAGTGTAGTAGAGAGGGTGTAGTAAGATGGAGAGGCGTGTACGGGTGTAGTAGAGCGGGTGTAGTAAGATGGAGAGGCGTGTACGGGTGTAGTAGAGAGGGTGTACTAAGATGGAGAGGTGTGTACAGGTGTAGTAGGGCGGGTGTAGTGAGATGGAGAGGCTTGTACGGGTGTAGTAGAGCGGGTGTAGTGAGATGGAGAGGTGTGTACAGGTGTAGAGCGGGTATAGTAAGATGGAGAGGCGTGTACGGGTGTAGTAGAGCAGGTGTAGTAAGATGGAGAGGCGTGTACAGGTGTAGTAGAGCGGGTGTAGTAAGATGGAGAGGCGTGTACGGGTGTAGTAGAGCGGGTGTAGTAAGATGGAGAGGCGCGTATGGGTGTAGTAGAGCGGGTGTAGTAAAATGGAGAGGCGTGTACAGGTGTAGTAGAGCGGGTGTAGTAAGATGGAGAGGCGTGTACGGGTGTAGTAGAGCGGGTGTAGCAAGATGGAGAGGCGTGTACGGGTGTAGTAGAGCGGGTGTAGTAAGATGGAGAGGCGTGTACGGGTGTAGTAGAGCGGGTGTAGTAAGATGGAGAGGCATGTACGGGTGTAGTAGAGCGGGTGTAGTAAGATGGAGAGGCGTGTACGGGTGTAGTAGAGCGGGTGTAGTAAGATGGAGAGGCGTGTACGGGTGTAGTAGAGCGGGTGTAGTAAGATGGAGAGGCGTGTACGGGTGTAGTAGAGCGGGTGTAGTAAGATGGAGAGGCGTGTACGGGTGTAGTAGAGCGGGTGTAGTAAGATGGAGAGGCGTGTACGGGTGTAGTAGAGCGGGTGTAGTAAGATGGAGAGGCGTGTACGGGTGTAGTAGAGAGGGTGTAGTAAGATGGAGAGGCGTGTACGGGTGTAGTAAGATGGAGAGGCGTGTACGGGTGTAGTAGAGCGGGTGTAGTAAGATGGAGAGGCGTGTACGGGTGTAGTAGAGCGGGTGTTGTAAGATGGAGAGGCGTGTACGGGTGTAGTAGAGCGGGTGTAGTAAGATGGAGAGGCGTGTACGGGTGTAGTAGAGAGGGTGTAGTAAGATGGAGAGGCGTGTACGGGTGTAGTAAGATGGAGAGGCGTGTACGGGTGTAGTAGAGCGAATGTAGTAAGATGGAGAGGCGTGTACGGGTGTAGTAGAGCGGGTGTAGTAAGATGGAGAGGCGTGTACGGGTGTAGTAGAGCGGGTGTAGTAAGATGGAGAGGCGTGTACGGGTGTAGTAGAGCGGGTGTAGTAAGATGGAGAGGCGTGTACGGGTGTAGTAGAGAGGGTGTAGTAAGATGGAGAGGCGTGTACGGGTGTAGTAAGATGGAGAGGCGTGTACGGGTGTAGAGAGGGTGTAGTAAGATGGAGAGGCGTGTACGGGTGTAGTAGAGCGGGTGTAGTAAGATGGAGAGGCGTGTACGGGTGTAGTAGAGAGGGTGTAGTAAGATGGAGAGGCGTGTACGGGTGTAGTAGAGAGGGTGTAGTAAGATGGAGAGGCGTGTACGGGTGTAGAGCGGGTGTAGTGAGATGGAGAGGCGTGTACGGGGGTAGTAGAGCGGCTGTAGTAACATGGAGAGGTGTGTACAGGTGTAGAGAGGGTGTAGTAAGATGGAGAGGCATGTACGGGTGTAGTAGAGCGGGTGTAGTAAGATGGAGAGGCGTGTACAGGTGTAGTAGAGCGGGTGTAGTGAGATGGAGAGGCGTGTACGGATGTAGAGCGGGTGTAGTGAGATGGAGAGGTGTGTACAGGTGTAGCAGAGCGGGTGTAGTGAGATGGAGAGGCGTGTACAGGTGTAGAGCGGGTGTAGTGAGATGGAGAGGTGTGTACAGGTGTAGAGCGGGTGTAGTGAGATGAGGTGTGTACAGGTGTAGAGCGGGTGTAGTAAGATGGAGAGGTGTGTACAGGTGTAGTAGGGCAGGTGTAGTGAGATGGAGAGGTGTGTACAGGTGTAGAGCGGGTGTAGTAAGATGGAGAGGTGTGTACAGGTGTAGAGCGGGTGTAGTAAGATGGAGAGGCGTGTACGGGTGTAGTAGAGCGGGTTTAGTAAGATGGAGAGGCGTGTACGGGTGTAGTAGAGCGGGTGTAGTAAGATGGAGAGGCGTGTACGGGTGTAGTAGAGAGGGTGTAGTAAGATGGAGAGGCGTGTACGGGTGTAGTAGAGAGGGTGTAGTAAGATGGAGAGGCGTGTATAGGTGTAGTAGAGCGGGTGTAGTAAGATGGCGAGGCGTGTACGGGTGTAGTAGAGCGGGTGTAGTAAGATGGAGAGGCGTGTACGGGTGTAGGAGAGCGGGTGTAGTAAGATGGAGAGGTGTGTACAGGTGTAGAGCGGGTGTAGTAAGATGGAGAGGTGTGTACGGGTGTAGTAAGATGGAGAGGCGTGTACGGGTGTAGTGAGATGGAGAGGTGTGTACAGGTGTAGAGCGGGTGTAGTAAGATGGAGAGGTGTGTATGGGTGTAGAGCGGGTGTAGTGAGATGGAAAGGTGTGTACAGGTGTAGTAGAGCGGGTGTAGTAAGATGGAGAGGGGTGTAAAGGTGTAGTAGAGCGGGTGTAGTAAGATGGAGAGGTGTGTACGGGTGTAGTGAGATGGAGAGGTGTGTACGGGTGTAGAGCGGGTGTAGTGAGATAGAGTGGTGTGTACGGGTGTAGTAAGATGGAGAGGTGTGTACAGGTGTAGAGCAGGTGTAGTAAGATGGAAAGGGATGTACAGGTGTAGTAGAGCGGGTGTAGTGAGATGGAGAGGTGTGTACGGGTGTAGAGCGGGTGTAGTGAGATGGAGAGGGGTGTACGGGTGTAGTTAGATGGAGAGGTGTGTACGGGTGTAGAGCGGGTGTAGTAAGATGGAGAGGTGTGTACGGGTGTAGAGCGGGTGTAGTAAGATGGAGAGGTGTGTACAGGTGTAGAGCGGGTGTAGTGAGATGGAGAGGTGTGTACAGGTGTAGTAGAGCGGGTGTAGTGAGATGGAGAGGCGTGTACAGGTGTAGTAGAGCGGGTGTAGTGAGATGGAGAGGTGTGTACAGGTGTAGAGCGGGTGTAGTAAGATGGAGAGGCGTGTACGGGTGTAGTAGAGCGGGTGTAGTGAGATGTAGAGGTGTGTACAGGTGTAGAGCGGGTGTAGTAAGATGGAGAGGCATGTTCGGGTGTAGTAGAGCGGGTGTAGTAAGATGGAGAGGCGTGTACAGGTGTAGTAGAGCGGGTGTAATGAGATGGAGAGGTGTGTACGGGTGTAGAGCGGGTGTAGTGAGATGGAGAGGCGTGTACGGGTGTAGTAGAGCGGGTGTAGTGAGATGGAGAGGTGTGTACAGGTGTAGAGCGGGTGTAGTAAGATGGAGAGGCGTGTACGGGTGTAGTAGAGCGGGTGTAGTAAGATGGAGAGGCGTGTACGGGTGTAGTAGAGAGGGTGTAGTAAGATGGAGAGGCGTGTACAGGTGTAGTAGAGCGGGTGTAGTGAGATGGAGAGGTGTGTACAGGTGTAGAGCGGGTGTAGTAAGATGGAGAGGCGTGTACGGGTGTAGTAGAGAGGGTGTAGTAAGATGGAGAGGCGTGTAGGGGTGTAGTAGAGCGGGTGTAGTAAGATGGAGAGGCGTGTATGGGTGTAGTAGAGAGGGTGTAGTAAGATGGAGAGGCGTGTATAGGTATAGTAGAGCGGGTGTAGTAAGATGGAGAGGCGTGTACGGGTGTAGTAGAGAGGGTGTAGTAAGATGGAGAGGCGTGTACGGGTGTAGTAGAGATGGTGTAGTAAGATGGAGAGGTGTGTACAGGTGTAGTAGAGCGGGTGTAGTAAGATGGAGAGGCGTGTACGGGTGTAGTAGAGCGGGTGTAGTAAGATGGAGAGGCGTGTACAGGTGTAGTAGAGAGGGTGTAGTAAGATGGAGAGGCGTGTACGGGTGTAGTAGAGAGGGTGTAGTAAGATGGAGAGGCGGGTACGGGTGTAGTAGAGCGGGTGTAGTGAGATAAGAGGTGTGTACGGGTGTAGCAGAGCGGGTGTAGTGAGATGGAGAGGCGTGTACGGGTGTAGTAGAGCGGGTGTAGTGAGATGGAGAGGTGTGTACAGGTGTAGAGCGGGTGTAGTAAGATGGAGAGGCGTGTACGGGTAAAGTAGAGCGGGTGTAGTAAGATGGAAAGGCGTGTACGGGTGTAGTAGAGAGGGTGTAGTAAGATGGAGAGGCGTGTACGGGTGTAGTAGAGCGGGTGTAGTGAGATGGAGAGGTATGTACAGGTGTAGAGCGGGTGTAGTAAGATGGAGAGGCATGTACGGGTGTAGTAGAGCGGGTGTAGTAAGATGGAGAGGCGTGTACGGGTGTAGAGCGGGTGTAGTGAGATGAAGAGGTGTGTACGGGTGTAGCAGAGCGGGTGTAGTGAGATGGAGAGGCGTGTACGGGTGTAGAGCGGGTGCAGTGAGATGGAGAGGTGTGTACAGGTGTAGTAGGGCAGGTGTAGTAAGATGGAGAGGTGTGTACAGGTGTAGAGCGGGTGTAGTAAGATGGAGAGGGGTGTACAGGTGTAGCAGAGCGTGTGTAGTGAGATGGAGAGTTGTGTACAGGTGTAGTAGGGCGGGTGTAGTGAGATGGAGAGGCGTGTACGGGTGTAGTAGAGCGGGTGTAGTGAGATGGAGAGGTGTGTACAGGTGTAGAGCGGGTGTAGTAAGATGGAGAGGCGTGTACGGGTAAAGTAGAGCGGGTGTAGTAAGATGGAAAGGCGTGTACGGGTGTAGTAGAGAGGGTGTAGTAAGATGGAGAGGCGTGTACAGGTGTAGTAGAGCGGGTGTAGTGAGATGGAGAGGTGTGTACAGGTGTAGAGCGGGTGTAGTAAGATAGAGGCGTGTACGGGTCTAGTAGAGCGGGTGTAGTGAAGTGGAGAGGTGTGTACAGGTGTAGAGCAGGTGTAGTAAGATGGAGAGGCGTGTACGGGTGTAGTAGAGCAGGTGGTGTAGTAAGATGGAGAGGTGTGTACAGGTGTAGTAGAGAGGGTGTAGTAAGATGGAGAGGCGTGTACGAGTGTAGTAGAGAGGGTGTAGTAAGATGGAGAGGCGTGTACGAGTGTAGTAGAGAGGGTGTAGTAAGATGGAGAGGCGTGTACGGGTGTAGTAGAGAGGGTGTACTAAGATGGAGAGGTGTGTACAGGTGTAGTAGGGCGGGTGTAGTGAGATGGAGAGGCTTGTACGGGTGTAGTAGAGCGGGTGTAGTGAGATGGAGAGGTGTGTACAGGTGTAGAGCGGGTGTAGTAAGATGGAGAGGCGTGTACGGGTGTAGTAGAGCGGGTGTAGTGAGATGTAGAGGTGTGTACAGGTGTAGAGCGGGTGTAGTAAGATGGAGAGGCATGTACGGGTGTAGTAGAGTGGGTGTAGTAAGATGGAGAGGCGTGTACAGGTGTAGTAGAGCGGGTGTAATGAGATGGAGAGGTGTGTACGGGTGTAGAGCGGGTGTAGTAAGATGGAGAGGCGTGTACGGGTGTAGTAGAGCGGGTGTAGTGAGATGGAGAGGTGTGTACAGGTGTAGAGCGGGTGTAGTAAGATGGAGAGGCATGTACGGATGTAGTAGAGCGGGTGTAGTAAGATGGAGAGGCGTGTACGGGTGTAGAGCGGGTGTAGTAAGATGGAGAGGGGTGTACAGGTGTAGCAGAGCGGGTGTAGTGAGATGGAGAGTTGTGTACAGGTGTAGCAGAGTGGGTGTAGTGAGATGGAGAGGCGTGTACGGATGTAGTAGAGCGGGTGTAGTGAGATGGAGAGGTGTGTACAGGTGTAGTAGGGCGGGTGTAGTGAGATGGAGAGGCGTGTACGGGTGTAGTAGAGCGGGTGTAGTGAGATGGAGAGGTGTGTACAGGTGTAGAGCGGGTGTAGTAAGATGGAGAGGCGTGTACGGGTGTAGTAGAGCGGGTGTAGTAAGATGGAGAGGCGTGTACGGGTGTAGTAGAGAGGGTGTAGTAAGATGGAGAGGCGTGTACAGGTGTAGTAGAGCGGGTGTAGTGAGATGGAGAGGTGTGTACAGGTGTAGAGCGGGTGTAGTAAGATGGAGAGGCGTGTACGGGTGTAGTAGAGAGGGTGTAGTAAGATGGAGAGGCGTGTAGGGGTGTAGTAGAGCGGGTGTAGTAAGATGGAGAGGCGTGTATGGGTGTAGTAGAGAGGGTGTAGTAAGATGGAGAGGCGTGTATAGGTATAGTAGAGCGGGTGTAGTAAGATGGAGAGGCGTGTACGGGTGTAGTAGAGAGGGTGTAGTAAGATGGAGAGGCGTGTACGGGTGTAGTAGAGATGGTGTAGTAAGATGGAGAGGTGTGTACAGGTGTAGTAGAGCGGGTGTAGTAAGATGGAGAGGCGTGTACGGGTGTAGTAGAGCGGGTGTAGTAAGATGGAGAGGCGTGTACAGGTGTAGTAGAGAGGGTGTAGTAAGATGGAGAGGCGTGTACGGGTGTAGTAGAGAGGGTGTAGTAAGATGGAGAGGCGGGTACGGGTGTAGTAGAGCGGGTGTAGTGAGATGGAGAGGTGTGTACGGGTGTAGCAGAGCGGGTGTAGTGAGATGGAGAGGCGTGTACGGGTGTAGTAGAGCGGGTGTAGTGAGATGGAGAGGTGTGTACAGGTGTAGAGCGGGTGTAGTAAGATGGAGAGGCGTGTACGGGTAAAGTAGAGCGGGTGTAGTAAGATGGAAAGGCGTGTACGGGTGTAGTAGAGAGGGTGTAGTAAGATGGAGAGGCGTGTACGGGTGTAGTAGAGCGGGTGTAGTGAGATGGAGAGGTGTGTACAGGTGTAGAGCGGGTGTAGTAAGATGGAGAGGCATGTACGGGTGTAGTAGAGCGGGTGTAGTAAGATGGAGAGGCGTGTACGGGTGTAGAGCGGGTGTAGTGAGATGAAGAGGTGTGTACGGGTGTAGCAGAGCGTGTGTAGTGAGATGGAGAGTTGTGTACAGGTGTAGTAGGGCGGGTGTAGTGAGATGGAGAGGCGTGTACGGGTGTAGCAGAGCGGGTGTAGTGAGATGGAGAGGCGTGTACGGGTGTAGTAGAGCGGGTGTAGTGAGATGGAGAGGTGTGTACAGGTGTAGAGCGGGTGTAGTAAGATGGAAAGGCGTGTACGGGTAAAGTAGAGCGGGTGTAGTAAGATGGAAAGGCGTGTACGGGTGTAGTAGAGAGGGTGTAGTAAGATGGAGAGGCGTGTACAGGTGTAGTAGAGCGGGTGTAGTGAGATGGAGAGGTGTGTACAGGTGTAGAGCGGGTGTAGTAAGATAGAGGCGTGTACAGGTCTAGTAGAGCGGGTGTAGTGAGATGGAGAGGTGTGTACAGGTGTAGAGCGGGTGTAGTAAGATGGAGAGGCGTGTACGGGTGTAGTAGAGCAGGTGGTGTAGTAAGATGGAGAGGTGTGTACAGGTGTAGTAGAGAGGGTGTAGTAAGATGGAGAGGCGTGTACGAGTGTAGTAGAGAGGGTGTAGTAAGATGGAGAGGCGTGTACGGGTGTAGTAGAGCGGGTGTAGTAAGATGGAGAGGCGTGTACGGGTGTAGTAGAGAGGGTGTACTAAGATGGAGAGGTGTGTACAGGTGTAGTAGGGCGGGTGTAGTGAGATGGAGAGGCTTGTACGGGTGTAGTAGAGCGGGTGTAGTGAGATGGAGAGGTGTGTACAGGTGTAGAGCGGGTGTAGTAAGATGGAGAGGCGTGTACGGGTGTAGTAGAGCAGGTGGTGTAGTAAGATGAAGAGGCGTGTACGGGTGTAGTAGAGCGGGTGTAGTAAGATGGAGAGGCGTGTACGGGTGTAGTAGAGCGGGTGTAGTGAGATGGAGAGGTGTGTACAGGTGTAGAGCGGGTGTAGTAAGATGGAGAGGCGTGTACGGGTGTAGTAGAGCGGGTGTAGTAAGATGGAGAGGCGTGTACGGGTGTAGTAGAGAGGGTGTAGTAAGATGGAGAGGCGTGTACGGGTGTAGTAGAGAGGGTGTAGTAAGATGGAGAGGCGTGTACAGGTGTAGTAGAGCGGGTGTAGTGAGATGGAGAGGTGTGTACAGGTGTAGAGCGGGTGTAGTAAGATGGAGAGGCGTGTACGGGTGTAGTAGAGAGGGTGTAGTAAGATGGAGAGGCGTGTAGGGGTGTAGTAGAGCGGGTGTAGTAAGATGGAGAGGCGTGTATGGGTATAGAAGAGCGGGTGTAGTAAGATGGAGAGGCGTGTACGGGTGTAGTAGAGAGGGTGTAGTAAGATGGAGAGGCGTGTACGGGTGTAGTAGAGATGGGGTAGTAAGATGGAGAGGTGTGTACAGGTGTAGTAGAGCGGCTGTAGTAAGATGGAGAGGCGTGTACGGGTGTAGTAGAGCGGGTGTAGTAAGATGGAGAGGCGTGTACAGGTGTAGTAGAGAGGGTGTAGTAAGATGGAGAGGCGTGTACGGGTGTAGTAGAGAGGGTGTAGTAAGATGGAGAGGCGGGTACGGGTGTAGTAGAGCGGGTGTAGTGAGATGGAGAGGTGTGTACGGGTGTAGCAGAGCGGGTGTAGTGAGATGGAGAGGCGTGTACGGGTGTAGAGCGGGTGTAGTAAGATGGAGAGGCGTGTACGGGTGTAGTAGAGCGGGTGTAGTGAGATGGAGAGGTGTGTACAGGTGTAGAGCGGGTGTAGTAAGATGGAGAGGCATGTACGGGTGTAGTAGAGCGGGTGTAGTAAGATGGAGAGGCGTGTACGGGTGTAGAGCGGGTGTAGTGAGATGAAGAGGTGTGTACGGGTGTAGCAGAGCGGGTGTAGTGAGATGGAGAGGCGTGTACGGGTGTAGAGCGGGTGTAGTGAGATGGAGAGGTGTGTACAGGTGTAGTAGGGCAGGTGTAGTAAGATGGAGAGGTGTGTACAGGTGTAGAGCGGGTGTAGTAAGATGGAGAGTTGTGTACAGGTGTAGTAGGGCGGGTGTAGTGAGATGGAGAGGTGTGTACGGGTGTAGTAGAGCGGGTGTAGTGAGATGGAGAGGTGTGTACAGGTGTAGAGCGGGTGTAGTAAGATGGAGAGGCGTGTACGGGTGTAGTAGAGCGGGTGTAGTAAGATGGAAAGGCGTGTACGGGTGTAGTAGAGAGGGTGTAGTGAGATGGAGAGGTGTGTACAGGTGTAGAGCGGGTGTAGTGAGATGGAGAGGTGTGTACAGGTGTAGAGCGGGTGTAGTAAGAGTGAGAGGCGTGTATGGGTGTAGTAGAGAGGGTGTAGTAAGATGGAGAGGTGTGTACAGGTGTAGTAGAGAGGGTGTAGTAAGATGGAGAGGCGTGTACGAGTGTAGTAGAGAGGGTGTAGTAAGATGGAGAGGCGTGTACAGGTGTAGTAGAGCGGGTGTAGTAAGATGGAGAGGCGTGTACGGGTGTAGTAGAGAGGGTGTACTAAGATGGAGAGGTGTGTACAGGTGTAGTAGGGCGGGTGTAGTGAGATGGAGAGGCTTGTACGGGTGTAGTAGAGCGGGTGTAGTGAGATGGAGAGGTGTGTACAGGTGTAGAGCGGGTGTAGTAAGATGGAGAGGCGTGTACGGGTGTAGTAGAGCAGGTGTAGTAAGATGGAGAGGCGTGTACGGGTGTAGTAGAGCGGGTGTAGTAAGATGGAGAGGCGTGTACGGGTGTAGTAGAGCGGGTGTAGTGAGATGGAGAGGTGTGTACAGGTGTAGAGCGGGTGTAGTAAGATGGAGAGGCGTGTACGGGTGTAGTAGAGCAGGTGGTGTAGTAAGATGGAGAGGCGTGTACGGGTGTAGTAGAGCGGGTGTAGTAAGATGGAGAGGCGTGTACGGGTGTAGTAGAGCGGGTGTAGTGAGATGGAGAGGTGTGTACAGGTGTAGAGCGGGTGTAGTAAGATGGAGAGGCGTGTACGGGTGTAGTAGAGCGGGTGTAGTAAGATGGAGAGGCGTGTACGGGTGTAGTAGAGAGGGTGTAGTAAGATGGAGAGGCGTGTACGGGTGTAGTAGAGAGGGTGTAGTAAGATGGAGAGGCGTGTACCGGTGTAGTAGAGCGGGTGTAGTGAGATGGAGAGGTGTGTACAGGTGTAGAGCGGGTGTAGTAAGATGGAGAGGCGTGTACGGGTGTAGTAGAGAGGGTGTAGTAAGATGGAGAGGCGTGTAGGGGTGTAGTAGAGCGGGTGTAGTAAGATGGAGAGGCGTGTATGGGTGTAGTAGAGAGGGTGTAGTAAGATGGAGAGGCGTGTATGGGTATAGAAGAGCGGGTGTAGTAAGATGGAGAGGCGTGTACGGGTGTAGTAGAGAGGGTGTAGTAAGATGGAGAGGCGTGTACGGGTGTAGTAGAGATGGTGTAGTAAGATGGAGAGGTGTGTACAGGTGTAGTAGAGCGGCTGTAGTAAGATGGAGAGGCGTGTACGGGTGTAGTAGAGCGGGTGTAGTAAGATAGAGAGGCGTGTACAGGTGTAGTAGAGAGGGTGTAGTAAGATGGAGAGGCGTGTACGGGTGTAGTAGAGAGGGTGTAGTAAGATGGAGAGGCGGGTACGGGTGTAGTAGAGCGGGTGTAGTGAGATGGAGAGGTGTGTACGGGTGTAGCAGAGCGGGTGTAGTGAGATGGAGAGGCGTGTACGGGTGTAGAGCGGGTGTAGTAAGATGGAGAGGCGTGTACGGGTGTAGTAGAGCGGGTGTAGTGAGATGGAGAGGTGTGTACAGGTGTAGAGCGGGTGTAGTAAGATGGAGAGGCATGTACGGGTGTAGTAGAGCGGGTGTAGTAAGATGGAGAGGCGTGTACGGGCGTAGAGCGGGTGTAGTGAGATGAAGAGGTGTGTACGGGTGTAGCAGAGCGGGTGTAGTGAGATGGAGAGGCGTGTACGGGTGTAGAGCGGGTGTAGTGAGATGGAGAGGTGTGTACAGGTGTAGTAGGGCAGGTGTAGTAAGATGGAGAGGTGTGTACAGGTGTAGAGCGGGTGTAGTAAGATGGAGAGTTGTGTACAGATGTAGTAGGGCGGGTGTAGTGAGATGGAGAGGCGTGTACGGGTGTAGTAGAGCGGGTGTAGTGAGATGGAGAGGTGTGTACAGGTGTAGAGCGGGTGTAGTAAGATGGAGAGGCGTGTACGGGTGTAGTAGAGCGGGTGTAGTAAGATGGAAAGGCGTGTACGGGTGTAGTAGAGAGGGTGTAGTAAGATGGAGAGGCGTGTACAGGTGTAGTAGAGCGGGTGTAGTGAGATGGAGAGGTGTGTACAGGTGTAGAGCGGGTGTAGTAAGATGGAGAGGCGTGTACGGGTCTAGTAGAGCGGGTGTAGTGAGATGGAGAGGTGTGTACAGGTGTAGAGCGGGTGTAGTAAGAGTGAGAGGCGTGTATGGGTGTAGTAGAGAGGGTGTAGTAAGATGGAGAGGTGTGTACAGGTGTAGTAGAGAGGGTGTAGTAAGATGGAGAGGCGTGTACGAGTGTAGTAGAGAGGGTGTAGTAAGATGGAGAGGCGTGTACGGGTGTAGTAGAGCGGGTGTAGTAAGATGGAGAGGCGTGTACGGGTGTAGTAGAGAGGGTGTACTAAGATAGAGAGGTGTGTACAGGTGTAGTAGGGCGGGTGTAGTGAGATGGAGAGGCTTGTACGGGTGTAGTAGAGCGGGTGTAGTGAGATGGAGAGGTGTGTACAGGTGTAGAGCGGGTGTAGTAAGATAGAGAGGCGTGTACGGGTGTAGTAGAGCAGGTGTAGTAAGATGGAGAGGCGTGTACGGGTGTAGTAGAGAGGGTGTAGTAAGATGGAGAGGCGTGTACGGGTGTAGTAGAGCGGGTGTAGTAAGATGGAGAGGCGTGTACGGGTGTAGTAGAGCGGGTGTAGTAAGATGGAGAGGCGTGTACAGGTGTAGTAGAGCGGGTGTAGTAAGATGGAGAGGCGTGTACGGGTGTAGTAGAGCAGGTGTAGTAAGATGGAGAGGCGTGTACGGGTGTAGTAGAGCGGGTGTAGTAAGATGGAGAGGCGTGTACGGGTGTAGTAGAGAGGGTGTAGTAAGATGGAGAGGCGTGTACGGGTGTAGTAGAGCGGAAGTAGTAAGATGGAGAGGCGTGTACGGGTGTAGTAGAGCGGGTGTAGTAAGATGGAGAGGCGTGTACGGGTGAAGTAGAGCGGGTGTAGTAAGATGGAGAGGCGTGTACGGGTGTAGTAGAGCGGGTGTAGTAAGATGGAGAGGCGTGTACAGGTGTAGTAGAGCGGGTGTAGTAAGATGGAGAGGCGTGTACGGGTGTAGTAGAGCGGGTGTAGTAAGATGGAGAGGCGTGTACGGGTGTAGTAGAGCGGGTGTAGTAAGATGGAGAGGCGTGTACGGGTGTAGTAGAGAGGGTGTAGTAAGATGGAGAGGCGTGTACGGGTGTAGTAGAGCGGGTGTAGTAAGATGGAGAGGCGTGTACGGGTGTAGTAGAGCGGGTGTAGTAAGATGGAGAGGCGTGTACGGGTGTAGTAGAGCGGGTGTAGTAAGATGGAGAGGCGTGTACGGGTGTAGTAGAGCGGGTGTAGTAAGATGGAGAGGCGTGTACGGGTGTAGTAGAGCGGGTGTAGTAAGATGGAGAGGCGTGTACGGGTGTAGTAGAGCGGGTGTAGTAAGATGGAGAGGCGTGTACGGGTGTAGTAGAGCGGGTGTAGTAAGATGGAGAGGCGTGTACGGGTGTAGTAGAGAGGGTGTAGTAAGATGGAGAGGCGTGTACGAGTGTAGTAAGATGGAGAGGCGTGTACGGGTGTAGTAGAGCGGGTGTAGTAAGATGGAGAGGCGTGTACGGGTGTAGTAGAGCGGGTGTAGTAAGATGGAGAGGCGTGTACGGGTGTAGTAGAGCGGGTGTAGTAAGATGGAGAGGCGTGTACGGGTGTAGTAGAGAGGGTGTAGTAAGATGGAGAGGCGTGTACGGGTGTAGTAAGATGGAGAGGCGTGTACGGGTGTAGTAAGATGGAGAGGCGTGTACGGGTGTAGTAGAGCGGGTGTAGTAAGATGGAGAGGCGTGTACGGGTGTAGTAGAGCGGGTGTAGTAAGATGGAGAGGCGTGTACGGGTGTAGTAGAGCGGGTGTAGTAAGATGGAGAGGCGTGTACGGGTGTAGTAGAGAGGGTGTAGTAAGATGGAGAGGCGTGTACGGGTGTAGTAAGATGGAGAGGCGTGTACGGGTGTAGAGAGGGTGTAGTAAGATGGAGAGGCGTGTACGGGTGTAGTAGAGCGGGTGTAGTGAGATGGAGAGGTGTGTACAGGTGTAGAGCGGGTGTAGTGAGATGGAGAGGTGTGTACAGGTGTAGTAGAGCGGGTGTAGTGAGATGGAGAGGCGTGTAAGGGTGTAGTAGAGCGGGTGTAGTGAGATGGAGAGGCGTGTACGGGGGTAGTAGAGCGGCTGTAGTAAGATGGAGAGGTGTGTACAGGTGTAGAGAGGGTGTAGTAAGATGGAGAGGCGTGTACGGGTGTAGAGCGGGTGTAGTAAGATGGAGAGGTGTGTACGGGTGTAGAGCGGGTGTAGTAAGATGGAGAGGTGTGTACAGGTGTAGAGAGGGTGTAGTAAGATGGAGAGGCGTGTACGGGTGTAGAGCGGGTGTAGTAAGATGGAGAGGCGTGTACGGGTGTAGTGCGGGTGTAGTAAGATGGAGAGGTGTGTACGGGTGTAGTAGAGCGGGTGTAGTAAGATGGAGAGGCGTGTACGGGTGTAGAGCGGGTGTAGTAAGATGGAGAGGTGTGTACGGGTGTAGAGCGGGTGTAGTAAGATGGAGAGGCGTGTACGGGTGAAGTAGAGCGGGTGTAGTGAGATGGAGAGGCATGTACGGGTGTAGTAGAGAGGGTGTAGTGATATGGAGAGGTGTGTACAGGTGTAGTAGGGCGGGTGTAGTAAGATGGAGAGGTGTGTACAGGTGTAGAGCGGGTGTAGTGAGATGGAGAGGCGTGTACAGGTGTAGTAGAGAGGGTGTAGTGAGATGGAGAGGTGTGTACAGGTGTAGTAGAGCGGGTGTAGTGAGATGGAGAGGTGTGTACAGGTGTAGTAGAGCGGGTGTAGTGAGATGGAGAGGCGTGTACAGGTGTAGTAGAGCGGGTGTAGTGAGATGGAGAGGTGTGTACAGGTGTAGAGCGGGTGTAGTGAGATGGAGAGGTGTGTATAGGTGTAGTAGAGCGGGTGTAGTGAGATGGAGAGGTGTGTACAGGTGTAGTAGAGCGGGTGTAGTGAGATGGAGAGGTGTGTACGGGTGTGTGACGGGGTGTACAGCAGAGCAAGGAGAGACAACAGGCCGAGGAACGATCCAACAGGTTTATTCACAAGAACACTGGAACAGCACACGATAAGTCCACGTAAAACAGATTCGGGGGCCCTTCCCGACAATCCTCGGACCGGATTACAAAGCAATCGTCCTTACAGTAGTCCAAAGAGTTCCACACAATCCCACGGGCCGCCACACAGGCCTAGCTCCGTCCGTGTCCACAGCCACACAGGCTGGAGCTCCTGCTCCCTTCAAGTTTCAGCTCACTCTGACTGAATCTCCCAGGTAAGCAGAGTTTACACTAGTTGGACTCTAGGCCCACCTCCCCCTACTCCCAGGGATGGAAGTGCCTCAAGAGGATATAACCTTGCATTTTAGGGGGTGATTACCTACAACAATAGAAATGTACACAGAAGTGGTTCAAATAAGACCATGAACCCAGCTTGAAATAGGAATCTGTACAGCATATACAGTGAGAGGGTAAATTACATCTTCACAATCCCTCCCCCTCCCAACTTGTGTACGTACTAGGGACCTCTACAGGTCACTGGTTAAGTACACACAGGCAGAGCGTTACTTACATGTGGCTTCATGCAGCCACGAATTGGCATCGTAGCTCTCCCACATCATTGCCCAGGAGAACAGCTGCAGGCAGACCACCCATCACCCCAACCACGCATCGCCTGACCCCAAAACCAAAGTTCAGATCCACAGTGGCTGTGGGAATAGTCCTCCATTGTCCACCAGCCAGTTCAATAACAATCCCAGGTCCTCTATGGATTGCCTCAGGCCGAACCACTCGGGGATCAGCCAGTGTGAGGAAAGCACCCGAGTCACAGAATTCAACAAGTCTCTGTCCATCCAGCACAACCTCCTGCAAGTGCTTACCTCGATGAGCAGAAGTCGTCATAACTGCGGGTCGCACCCCGTAAACTCCTGGTGGTGCAACATGGGGGGCTGAGTCACTAGGCCAGTCCTCACATAACGGTGCCACATCTTCCTCCATGGCACTGGGCTGTAAATAATTAACAATCCGATTGGGTGCAGGATCAGTCCTCATTTGAACAGCTGGGCAGGAGACTTGCCGATGCCCTGGCTGTCCACATTGATAGCATCTGAGCTGGGTCTCCCTACATCCAAGGCGTCCTCTTGGGTAAGGGGTAGGGGAACTTGGAGGCCGGCTCCCACCTGAAGGTGCTGTAGGGGTTTGAGGATGATTCCTCCATGGCCTGGCTGGGCATGAGGCCTGCAAATGCCCGGGATGCCTACAAACATAACACCTGTGCTCTGTTACTTCCTCTCCCCGGCGTATTCCAGAAAGTGCAGTAGAAGCAACTGGAGGCACATTAACACGGGTATCAACATGTGGTGGCTTAGAGGAACGGGGAACAATGGGGACAGAATAACTGGGGGCATCCGGTGTTGTGGAGCTGTTAGGCGTCTCTCCATCCTCCAACAGAACCTTCCACTGAGGCTTGATGGTGAGAGCCTCATCAGCTAGAGCAGCAGCTTCCTCCACTGTCGCTGGTTTTCTCTCACGCACCCATTCCCGGATCTCAGCGGGGCACTGGGCAAAGAATTGTTCTTTTAGGATGACCTGCAGGAAGGTCTCCCAAGATAAGGCCTCCTCTGCCTCCAGCCAGCGATTACATATTTGTTTGAGTCTATGAGCATATATCTTAAAAGACACTTCCCCATCACAGGCTAAAGCACGGAACTGAGTCCTGTAAGTGTCTGGGGTCACAGCATAATGTTTTAGAATAGTCTGTTTAATCTCCGCATACTCACAGTTCCACCGAGGGTCCATAGCTCTATAGGCTTCAGCAGCTCCCCCCTCTAGGAGCCCAACCAGATGCCGGACACGCTCCCTGTCCGGGACTTCCATTAATCGACACTGATGCTCAAAGTCCTGGAAGAAGCCCTCAATGTCCCCTGCAGCCTCATTGAACGGCTTAAAGTCTTTGCGGGACACCCTGGGAAGTTCCCTTATGATGGGTGCTGGGGTTACAGTCTGTCTGGAACCTCTCACGGCTTCCACAGCGAGCTCCTTATCCAGCAGTGCCATCTCCTCCATCCTGCGCTCCTTCTCTTCAGCTCCACGCATGGCCTCCCTCTTATCTTCTATGGTGGCCTCATCTCCAAGCAGTGCCATCTTTTCCTTGTACCACACAATCCATTGACTTTTTTGGGTATTTACCTCCAGCTCCCGTCTTTCCTCCCTTTACTGTGAGGATCCTTCCTCCACGTCATTTTGCGAGCAGACTCCTTCTAGCGCCTCAATCAGCTGCTCCTTGGAGAGTCCTTTGAAACGAACTCCTACTTCACGGGCCTTTGATTGCAGGCTCCCCAAAGTCCAGGTCTTGTACTCTGCAGTGCTGGTTCCTGATGTTGAGCCATTGTCCTCCATTCCTTCTGCTCTGATCCCAGCGCTGCCAACCAGTTTGTGACGGGGTGTACAGCAGAGCAAGGAGAGACAACAGGCCGAGGAACGATCCAACAGGTTTATTCACAAGAACACTGGAACAGCACACGATAAGTCCACGTAAAACAGATTCGGGGGCCCTTCCCGACAATCCTCGGACCGGATTACAAAGCAATCGTCCTTACAGTAGTCCAAAGAGTTCCACACAATCCCACGGGCCGCCACACAGGCCTAGCTCCGTCCGTGTCCACAGCCACACAGGCTGGAGCTCCTGCTCCCTTCAAGTTTCAGCTCACTCTGACTGAATCTCCCAGGTAAGCAGAGTTTACACTAGTTGGACTCTAGGCCCACCTCCCCCTACTCCCAGGGATGGAAGTGCCTCAAGAGGATATAACCTTGCATTTTAGGGGGTGATTACCTACAACAATAGAAATGTACACAGAAGTGGTTCAAATAAGACCATGAACCCAGCTTGAAATAGGAATCTGTACAGCATATACAGTGAGAGGGTAAATTACATCTTCACAGGGTGTAGTAGAGCGGGTGTAGTAAGATGGAGAGGCGTGTACGGGTGTAGTAGAGCGGGTGTAGTGAGATGGAGAGGTGTGTACAGGTGTAGAGCGGGTGTAGTAAGATGGAGAGGCGTGTACGGGTGTAGAGCGGGTGTAGTGAGATGGAGAGGTGTATACAGGTGTAGTAGAGCGGGTGTAGTAAGATGGAGAGGCGTGTACGAGTGTAGTAGAGCGGGTGTAGTGAGATGGAGAGGTGTGTACAGGTGTAGAGCGGGTGTAGTAAGATGGAGAGGCGTGTACGGGTGTAGTAGAACGGGTGTAGTGAGATGGAGAGGTGTGTACAGGTGTAGAGCGGGTGTAGTAAGATGGAGAGGCGTGTACGGGTGTAGAGCGGGTGTAGTGAGATTGAGAGGTGTGTACAGGTGTAGTAGAGCGGGTGTAGTGAGATGGAGAGGCGTGTACGGGTGTAGTAGAGCGGGTGTAGTGAGATGGAGAGGTGTGTACGGGTGTGGAGCGGGTGTAGTAAGATGGAGAGGCGTGTACGAGTGTAGTAGAGCAGGTGTAGTGAGATGGAGAGGTGTGTACGGGTGTAGAGCGGGTGTAGTGAGATGGAGAGGTGTGTACAGGTGTACTAGAACGGGTGTAGTGAGATGGAGAGGCGTGTACGGGTGTAGTAGAGCGGGTGTAGTGAGATGGAGAGGTGTGTACAGGTGTAGTAGAGCGGGTGTAGTGAGATGGAGAGGTGTGTACGGGTGTAGTAGAGCGGGTGTAGTGAGATGGAGAGGCGTGTATGGGTGTAGTAGAGCGGGTGTAGTGAGATGGAGAGGTGTGTACAGGTGTAGAGTGGGTGTAGTGAGATGGAGAGGTGTGTACAGGTGTAGTAGAGCGGGTGTAGTGAGATGGAGAGGCGTGTTCGGGTGTAGTAGAGCGGGTGTAGTGAGATGGAGAGGCGTGTACAGGTGTAGAGCGGGTGTAGTGAGATGGAGAGGCGTGTACAGGTGTAGAGCGGGTGTAGTGAGATGGAGAGGCGTGTACAGGTGTAGAGCGGGTGTAGTGAGATGGAGAGGCGTGTACGGGTGTAGTAGAGCGGGTGTAGTGAGATGGAGAGGTGTGTACAGGTGTAGTAGAGCGGGTGTAGTGAGATGGAGAGGTGTGTACAGGTGTAGTAGAGCGGGTGTAGTGAGATGGAGAGGCGTGTATGGGTGTAGTAGAGCGGGTGTAGTGAGATGGAGAGGCGTGTATGAGTGTAGTAGAGCGGGTGTAGTGAGATGGAGAGGTGTGTACAGGTGTAGAGCGGGTGTAGTGAGATGGAGAGGTGTGTACAGGTGTAGTAGAGCGGGTGTAGTGAGATGGAGAGGCGTGTATGGGTGTAGTAGAGCGGGTGTAGTGAGATGGAGAGGCGTGTACGGGTGTAGTAGAGCGGGTGTAGTGAGATGGAGAGGGGTGTAGTGAGATGGAGAGGGGTGTACGGGTGTAGTGAGATGAAGAGGCGTGTACGGGTGTAGTAGAGCGGGTGTAGTGAGATGGAGAGGTGTGTACAGGTGTAGTAGAGCGGGTGTAGTGAGATGGAGAGGCGTGTACGGGTGTAGTAGAGCGGGTGTAGTGAGATGGAGAGGCGTGTATGGGTGTAGTAGAGCGGGTGTAGTGAGATGGAGAGGTGTGTACAGGTGTAGAGCGGGTGTAGTGAGATGGAGAGGTGTGTACAGGTGTAGTAGAGCGGGTGTAGTGAGATGGAGAGGCGTGTAAGGGTGTAGTAGAGCGGGTGTAGTGAGATGGAGAGGCGTGTACGGGTGTAGTAGAGCGGGTGTAGTGAGATGGAGAGGGGTGTAGTGAGATGGAGAGGGGTGTACGGGTGTAGTGAGATGGAGAGGCGTGTACGGGTGTAGTAGGGCGGGTGTAGTGAGATGGAGAGGTGTGTACAGGTGTAGTAGGGCGGGTGTAGTGAGATGGAGAGGTGTGTACAGGTGTAGTAGGGCGGGTGTAGTGAGATGGAGAGGTGTGTACAGGTGTACTAGGGCGGGTGTAGTGAGATGGAGAGGTGTGTACAGGTGTACTAGAGCGGGTGTAGTGAGATGGAGAGGTGTGTACGGGTGTAGTAGAGCGGGTGTAGTGAGATGGAGAGGCGTGTACAGGTGTAGTAGAGAGGGTGTAGTGAGATGGAGAGGCGTGTACGGGTGTAGTAGAGAGGGTGTAGTAAGATGGAGAGGCGTGTACGGGTGTAGTAGAGAGGGAGTAGTAAGATGGAGAGGCGTGTACGGGTGTAGTAGAGAGGGTGTAGTAAGATGGAGAGGCGTGTACGGGTGTAGTAGAGAGGGTGTAGTAAGATGGAGAGGCGTGTACGGGTGTAGTAGAGAGGGTGTAGTAAGATGGAGAGGCATGTACGGGTGTAGTAGAGAGGGTGTAGTAAGATGGAGAGGCGTGTACGGGTGTAGTGAGATGGAGAGGGGTGTAGTGAGATGGAGAGGTGTGTACAGGTGTAGTAGGGCGGGTGTAGTGAGATGGAGAGGCGTGTACGGGTGTAGTAGAGCGGGTGTAGTGAGATGGAGAGGTGTGTACAGGTGTAGAGCGGGTGTAGTGAGATGGAGAGGTGTGTATGGGTGTAGTAGAGCGGGTGTAGTGAGATGGAGAGGCGTGTACGGGTGTAGTAGAGCGGGTGTAGTGAGATGGAGAGGCGTGTACGGGTGTAGTAGAGCGGGTGTAGTGAGATGGAGAGGCGTGTACGGGTGTAGTAGAGCGGGTGTAGTGAGATGGAGAGGTGTGTACAGGTGTAGTAGAGCGGGTGTAGTGAGATGGAGAGGTGTGTACAGGTGTAGTAGAGCGGGTGTAGTGAGATAGAGAGGTGTGTACGGGTGTAGTAGAGCGGGTGTAGTGAGATGGAGAGGCGTGTATGGGTGTAGTAGAGCGGGTGTAGTGAGATGGAGAGGTGTGTACAGGTGTAGAGCGGGTGTAGTGAGATGGAGAGGTGTGTACAGGTGTAGTAGAGCGGGTGTAGTAAGATGGAGAGGCGTGTACGGGTGTAGTAGAGCGGGTGTAGTGAGATGGAGAGGCGTGTACAGGTGTAGAGCGGGTGTAGTGAGATGGAGAGGCGTGTACAGGTGTAGAGCGGGTGTAGTGAGATGGAGAGGCGTGTACAGGTGTAGAGCGGGTGTAGTGAGATGGAGAGGTGTGTACAGGTGTAGTAGAGCGGGTGTAGTGAGATGGAGAGGTGTGTACAGGTGTAGTAGAGCGGGTGTAGTGAGATGGAGAGGCGTGTATGGGTGTAGTAGAGCGGGTGTAGTGAGATGGAGAGGCGTGTATGGGTGTAGTAGAGTGGGTGTAGTGAGATGGAGAGGTGTGTACAGGTGTAGAGAGGGTGTAGTGAGATGGAGAGGTGTGTACAGGTGTAGTAGAGCGGGTGTAGTGAGATGGAGAGGCGTGTATGGGTGTAGTAGAGCGGGTGTAGTGAGATGGAGAGGCGTGTACGGGTGTAGTAGAGCGGGTGTAGTGAGATGGAGAGGGGTGTAGTGAGCTGGAGAGGGGTGTACGGGTGAAGTGAGATGGAGAGGCGTGTACGGGTGTAGTAGAGCGGGTGTAGTGAGATGGAGAGGTGTGTACAGGTGTAGTAGAGCGGGTGTAGTGAGATGGAGAGGCGTGTACGGGTGTAGTAGAGCGGGTGTAGTGAGATGGAGAGGCGTGTATGGGTGTAGTAGAGCGGGTTGGAGAGGTGTGTACAGGTGTAGAGCGGGTGTAGTGAGATGGCGAAGTGTGTACAGGTGTAGTAGATCGGGTGTAGTGAGATGGAGAGGCGTGTATGGGTGTAGTAGAGCGGGTGTAGTGAGATGCAGAGGCGTGTACGGGTGTAGTAGAGCGGGTGTAGTGAGATGGAGAGGGGTGTAGTGAGATGGAGAGGGGTGTACGGGTGTAGTGAGATGGAGAGGCGTGTACGGGTGTAGTAGGGCGGGTGTAGTGAGATGGAGAGGTGTGTACAGGTGTAGTAGGGCGGGTGTAGTGAGATGGAGAGGTGTGTACAGGTGTAGTAGAGCGGGTGTAGTGAGATGGAGAGGTGTGTACAGGTGTAGTAGAGCGGGTGTAGTGAGATGGAGAGGCGTGTACAGGTGTAGTAGAGAGGGTGTAGTGAGATGGAGAGGCGTGTACGGGTGTAGTAGAGAGGGTGTAGTAAGATGGAGAGGCGTGTACGGGTGTAGTAGAGAGGGTGTAGTAAGATGGAGAGGCGTGTACGGGTGTAGTAGAGAGGGTGTAGTAAGATGGAAAGGCGTGTACGGGTGTAGTAGAGAGGGTGTAGTAAGATGGAGAGGCGTGTACGGGTGTAGTGAGATGGAGAGGGGTGTAGTGAGATGGAGAGGTGTGTACAGGTGTAGTAGGGCGAGTGTAGTGAGATGGAGAGGTGTGTACAGGTGTAGAGCGGGTGTAGTGAGATGGAGAGGCGTGTACAGGTGTAGTAGAGCGGGTGTAGTGAGATGGAAAGGCGTGTACGGGTGTAGTAGAGCGGGTGTAGTGAGATGGAGAGGCGTGTACGGGTGTAGAGCGGGTGTAGTGAGATGGAGAGGCGTGTACGGGTGTAGAGCGGGTGTAGTGAGATGGAGAGGCGTGTACGGGTGTAGAGCGGGTGTAGTGAGATGGAGAGGTGTGTACAGGTGTAGAGCGGGTGTAGTGAGATGGAGAGGCGTGTACAGGTGTAGTAGGGCGGGTGTAGTGAGATGGAGAGGCGTGTACGGGTGTAGAGCGGGTGTAGTGAGATGGAGAGGCGTGTACAGGTGTAGAGCGGGTGTAGTGAGATGGAGAGGTGTGTACGGGTGTAGAGCGGGTGTAGTGAGATGGAGAGGCGTGTACAGGTGTAGTAGAGAGGGTGTAGTGAGATGGAGAGGCGTGTACGGGTGTAGTAGAGAGGGTGTAGTAAGATGGAGAGGCGTGTACGGGTGTAGTAGAGAGGGTGTAGTAAGATGGAGAGGCGTGTACGGGTGTAGTAGAGAGGGTGTAGTAAGATGGAGAGGCGTGTACGGGTGTAGTAGAGAGGGTGTAGTAAGATGGAGAGGCGTGTACGGGTGTAGTAGAGAGGGTGTAGTAAGATGGAGAGGCGTGTACGGGTGTAGTGAGATGGAGAGGGGTGTAGTGAGATGGAGAGGTGTGTACAGGTGTAGTAGGGCGAGTGTAGTGAGATGGAGAGGCGTGTACGGGTGTAGTAGAGCGGGTGTAGTGAGATGGAGAGGTGTGTACAGGTGTAGAGCGGGTGTAGTGAGATGGAGAGGCGTGTACGGGTGTAGAGCGGGTGTAGTGAGATGGAGAGGTGTGTACAGGTGTAGAGCGGGTGTAGTGAGATGGAGAGGCGTGTACGGGTGTAGAGCGGGTGTAGTGAGATGGAGAGGTGTGTATGGGTGTAGTAGAGCGGGTGTAGTGAGATGGAGAGGCGTGTACGGGTGTAGTAGAGCGGGTGTAGTGAGATGGAGAGGCGTGTACAGGTGTAGTAGAGCGGGTGTAGTGAGATGGAGAGGTGTGTACAGGTGTAGAGCGGGTGTAGTGAGATGGAGAGGTGTGTACAGGTGTAGAGCGGGTGTAGTGAGATGGAGAGGCGTGTACAGGTGTAGTAGAGCGGGTGTAGTGAGATGGAGAGGCGTGTACGGGTGTAGTAGAGCGGGTGTAGTGAGATGGAGAGGCGTGTACGGGTGTAGAGCGGGTGTAGTGAGATGGAGAGGCGTGTACGGGTGTAGAGCGGGTGTAGTGAGATGGAGAGGCGTGTACGGGTGTAGAGCGGGTGTAGTGAGATGGAGAGGTGTGTACAGGTGTAGAGCGGGTGTAGTGAGATGGAGAGGCGTGTACAGGTGTAGTAGGGCGGGTGTAGTGAGATGGAGAGGCGTGTACGGGTGTAGAGCGGGTGTAGTGAGATGGAGAGGCGTGTACAGGTGTAGTAGAGCGGGTGTAGTGAGATGGAGAGGCTTGTACGGGTGTAGAGCGGGTGTAGTGAGATGGAGAGGCGTGTACGGGTGTAGTAGAGCGGGTGTAGTGAGATGGAGATGCGTGAACGGGTGTAGTAGAGCGGGTGTAGTGAGATGGAGAGTTGTGTACAGGTGTAGTAGGGCGGGTGTAGTAAGATGGAGAGGCGTGTACAGGTGTAGAGCGGGTGTGAGATGGAGAGGCGTGTACAGGTGTAGTAGAGAGGGTGTAGTGAGATGGAGAGGTGTGTACAGGTGTAGTAGAGCGGGTGTAGTGAGATGGAGAGGTGTGTACAGGTGTAGTAGAGCGGGTGTAGTGAGATGGAGAGGCGTGTACAGGTGTAGTAGAGCGGGTGTAGTGAGATGGAGAGGTGTGTACAGGTGTAGAGCGGGTGTAGTGAGATGGAGAGGTGTGTACAGGTGTAGAGCGGGTGTAGTGAGATGGAGAGGTGTGTACAGGTGTAGTAGAGTGGGTGTAGTGAGATGGAGAGGTGTGTACAGGTGTAGTAGAGCGGGTGTAGTGAGATGGAGAGGTGTGTACGGGTGTAGTAGAGCGGGTGTAGTAAGATGGAGAGGCGTGTACGGGTGTAGTAGAGCGGGTGTAGTGAGATGGAGAGGTGTGTACAGGTGTAGAGCGGGTGTAGTAAGATGGAGAGGCGTGTACGGGTGTAGAGCGGGTGTAGTGAGATGGAGAGGTGTGTACAGGTGTAGTAGAGCGGGTGTAGTAAGATGGAGAGGCGTGTACGAGTGTAGTAGAGCGGGTGTAGTGAGATGGAGAGGTGTGTACAGGTGTAGAGCGGGTGTAGTAAGATGGAGAGGCGTGTACGGGTGTAGTAGAACGGGTGTAGTGAGATGGAGAGGTGTGTACAGGTGTAGAGCGGGTGTAGTAAGATGGAGAGGCGTGTACGGGTGTAGAGCGGGTGTAGTGAGATGGAGAGGTGTGTACAGGTGTAGTAGAGCGGGTGTAGTGAGATGGAGAGGCGTGTACGGGTGTAGTAGAGCGGGTGTAGTGAGATGGAGAGGTGTGTACGGGTGTGGAGCGGGTGTAGTAAGATGGAGAGGCGTGTACGAGTGTAGTAGAGCGGGTGTAGTGAGATGGAGAGGTGTGTACGGGTGTAGAGCGGGTGTAGTGAGATGGAGAGGTGTGAAAAGGTGTACTAGAGCGGGTGTAGTGAGATGGAGAGGCATGTACGGGTGTAGTAGAGCGGGTGTAGTGAGATGGAGAGGTGTGTACAGGTGTAGTAGAGCGGGTGTAGTGAGATGGAGAGGTGTGTACAGGTGTAGTAGAGCGGGTGTAGTGAGATGGAGAGGCGTGTACAGGTGTAGAGCGGGTGTAGTGAGATGGAGAGGCGTGTACAGGTGTAGAGCGGGTGTAGTGAGATGGAGAGGCGTGTACAGGTGTAGAGCGGGTGTAGTGAGATGGAGAGGCGTGTACGGGTGTAGTAGAGCGGGTGTAGTGAGATGGAGAGGTGTGTACAGGTGTAGTAGAGCGGGTGTAGTGAGATGGAGAGGTGTGTACAGGTGTAGTAGAGCGGGTGTAGTGAGATGGAGAGGCGTGTATGGGTGTAGTAGAGCGGGTGTAGTGAGATGGAGAGGCGTGTATGGGTGTAGTAGAGCGGGTGTAGTGAGATGGAGAGGTGTGTAGAGCGGGTGTAGTGAGATGGAGAGGTGTGTACAGGTGTAGTAGAGCGGGTGTAGTGAGATGGAGAGGTGTGTACAGGTGTAGTAGAGCGGGTGTAGTGAGATGGAGAGGCGTGTATGGGTGTAGTAGAGCGGGTGTAGTGAGATGGAGAGGTGTGTACAGGTGTAGAGCGGGTGTAGTGAGATGGAGAGGTGTGTACAGGTGTAGTAGAGCGGGTGTAGTGAGATGGAGAGGTGTGTACAGGTGTAGTAGAGCGGGTGTAGTGAGATGGAGAGGTGTGTACGGGTGTAGTAGAGCGGGTGTAGTAAGATGGAGAGGCGTGTACGGGTGTAGTAGAGCGGGTGTAGTGAGATGGAGAGGTGTGTACAGGTGTAGAGCGGGTGTAGTAAGATGGAGAGGCGTGTACGGGTGTAGAGCGGGTGTAGTGAGATGGAGAGGTGTGTACAGGTGTAGAGCGGGTGTAGTAAGATGGAGAGGCGTGTACGGGTGTAGAGCGGGTGTAGTGAGATGGAGAGGTGTGTACAGGTGTAGTAGAGCGGGTGTAGTAAGATGGAGAGGCGTGTACGAGTGTAGTAGAGCGGGTGTAGTGAGATGGAGAGGTGTGTACAGGTGTAGAGCGGGTGTAGTAAGATGGAGAGGCGTGTACGGGTGTAGTAGAGCGGGTGTAGTGAGATGGAGAGGTGTGTACGGGTGTAGAGCGGGTGTAGTGAGATGGAGAGGTGTGTACAGGTGTACTAGAGCGGGTGTAGTGAGATGGAGAGGCATGTACGGGTGTAGTAGAGCGGGTGTAGTGAGATGGAGAGGTGTGTACGCGTGTAGTAGAGCGGGTGTAGTGAGATGGAGAGGTGTGTACGGGTGTAGTAGAGCGGGTGTAGTGAGATGGAGAGGCGTGTATGGGTGTAGTAGAGCGGGTGTAGTGAGATGGAGAGGTGTGTACAGGTTTAGAGCGGGTGTAGTGAGATGGAGAGGTGTGTACAGGTGTAGTAGAGCGGGTGTAGTGAGATGGAGAGGCGTGTACGGGTGTAGTAGAGCGGGTGTAGTGAGATGGAGAGGCGTGTACAGGTGTAGAGCGGGTGTAGTGAGATGGAGAGGCGTGTACAGGTGTAGAGCAGGTGTAGTGAGATGGAGAGGCGTGTACGGGTGTAGTAGAGCGGGTGTAGTGAGATGGAGAGGTG